>NW_017100321.1:682893-693603 GCF_001263275.1 Habropoda laboriosa | reverse complement strand
ACGATCCAGATTCAGATAATTTAATCGATAATGCTCGAATTTAACACTTCTGAGACGAATATCACTCTGTAATTAACGTCGATTGAATCTAATCTAGGGATATTTATTACGGTCATAAATTCTGTCACGTTGTTGCACTGGCTGTTGCATCGTGTTTTTGCAATAGTGTAATCAAGGATGATATTTATAGACTTTTATCGATCGTCTTGTAATTTTTCACTAAAACCATAATTGATTGTTATGTAGTTATAAAGCGTCCATAATAGTTTCTCTAACAACTTTTTTCGACAATTGATGTTGTCGTTTACCGTAAGAAATTTTCCTAGCAGTATAGCAAACTGTAATCTTCGTAACAAATTTTATTAAATGCTTCATAATTTTCCACTTGCAATAAAAAAAATAATTGTACAAGAAACTCTACAGCCTCTTCTTGCCAACACCGAAGTTTGCCACGTAAAATTCCCTAGAAAATTTCATCGACAGATTTATCAAAGAATTCCACCAAATCCTTGAAGAACTTTCTCCAGAAGACACCGGCTATCTTTCCTATCGTAAAAGATAGGTTCAAAGTTCAGTCATTAAACCACGACCGTACGCCGAGAACAATTTGAACATTCCAGGCTAATAGGCGCATGCCGCGCGGTTCGCGTCGCGATTTCATTAATTTCACTGCTCTTCCTTCCTCCTCCCTTGGTAAAACTTCGTACCGTTTGTAGCCCCGTAATTCCGCGAGAACGGTGGAGAAGAAGGAGCTTCTTCTTTCTACCAGTTCATCGATTCTCTTGTACCGTTTCGCATGTATCCGTGCATACGTGTGTACGACACGAGAAACGTGCGCGAGGGGGGAAAGAGGAGACGAAAGACGAACGTGTTACATACCGACAGAGGCAACAAAACGGACAGGCAGAACTGATGGGTATAGTTGGGTCCAACGCCGCGAATGAACTCACGTAGGTTCGAGTGGTGCCTGGTCCGAGCCATCAGTAGATGGATTCCAACCTACAATCTGCATAATTCCCCTGACTGGATTTCCTTATCCCCTTGGCCGGTCGGTCGGTTGGTTGGTTGGTCGGGCTTGGCTCAAGCTCGATGGAACTCGACTTCCATTAACGGCTACTTTTTTCGTGCCCTGCCGATCGTGCGAGGACCTTGAAGCTCGTGCACACAAGGGCTTGAAACTCGCGCGCGAAACATATTGTTTACGTCTGAAGTATCGGATTTCCAACGGTTCTACGTATCGAGGTTTGTATTTTTAGTTGAAGGTTAGCACGAACTCTATTTTCGGTCGTTTCGAGAGTAAGCTTAGGTCAAGTTACGTATTTGTATACGTGTAATATTTATCCTATGTTTTAGGTTAGAATTTGAAAATAAAGATAAATTGGAATATTTTTATATTGTGAATTCCAGTATTTTTTTGACGTACAATTGGTAAGTTTATTATGGTGATTCGTAAGGGTCACAGCTTAATTGGGGTTTCCACGATGATTTAATAAAATGAATGCAGGAGTAGACACTTGAAATACTATAAATTATAAAATCTGAGCGATAAAGGGCACAAGAATTATGTTAATAACTTTTGTTACTATAATGCGATTACTTCAGATCTATTGAACGATACAAAATTGCTGATCGTCGAATGTTTTATGATACAGTAAGTACACAGCGAGAATGCATTGGAGACATTCGTGTGGTGATATTGAATAGCGTGTTTCGTTGAACTTATGCTGGCTCGACAACGAGAAGTTAATAAATTCACGAACGGCTCATCGTACACGGGGATTTATTGCATATATCCAATACGGAGTTTCGAGGCAATTATGGCGAAGGATAGAAGTGGTTTGATGTAATTATGGTGATCATGATAGATATCCGCCGCATCCTTCCTCCTATGAGACCTTTGGCTAACTGAAACATCGCGTTAGGCGATTATTACCATGCGTGAAATGTTTGCCACGGTACATGGAAATCTGCGCTGAGTTTCGTTGCTTACTTCCTGTCCGGCTATGAATATTCAATCAGTGATCCCATTTTCAATGTTGAAATTCTTCTTGGTAACTCGATACATCTCCTTAAAATTCATAAACACGGTATTAAAAACATTTTTTAAACATTTTGCCATTCAGTTTTTTTAATCTTCACATCTGCATTACACCGTATAACATTCAATTTCGCACCCAGGAAAATTGAATGACTAATTTTTCATTAAAATTATTTAAGTTTCAAATGAAACGAAGCATCTAATTTTACAATACACTTTTGTGTACAATTTACAAATGAAAGTCCCTGCCAATAAGGTTAACATTTTATTAACGATAAGATTCCAGAGAGGAATAATTATATTTAGAATCTTGTGGTACCGTTTAAGTTTGCTTCTCACATTCGGTAAGTGTCCTAACATGAACGGGAGTGTACGTGAAAGAATTTTTCAAATTAAATCAATAATCAAGGGGTTAAATATATAATAGTAGTTCTTCCACATGTTCAGGAACATGTTTCCCCGGTTAGGAAGGTCGGAGTCGCTTCGTTTGTACCCTGAAGGGGCAGCCAGGTGGGGGAGAGAAGAGTTTCAGGATTTACAAATATTGAAACAGACTGAGTTTCGAGCAGCTACTATTGACGCAGCACAGTTGAGCGTCGAGTAGCCGGTGTCCCTTTCGAGATATCTCGCGGTGGCTCAGTGCGCGCCTGAGCCGCGCGGGAAGTCATAATGAGCAGGAGAGAATGCTCGTGGGAAACGGGAGAGGGTCGGTCGCATAAGCGCGGGAAAGAAAGAAAGCGCGCGCACGCGCACACGTCCGTGGATTCAGATTAAGATAGAGAGCGCGTTTGGTCGAGAAGCGTCTCGGTTTCCTCCCTGTTGACAGCAGGAAATTGAGACTATTTGAAGGAAGCTTTCGGGTGGTCCATAGTGAATTTAAATCAGAATTTACGACAAATTTGACTTGAATATCTTTTAAACATTAAAGAAAATAGGAATTTTATGAAAAATTAAATATTCTAAAAAATTTGAACATTGTGACGAATGTTTCAACTTGAAGATAAATAGGGAAGTGTGTGTTATAGCCAGTGTAGAATATTTAGCTGCGCAAGGTCACACAACATTCTGTTTACTATTGACACCAGCTATTAATCCCATCTTTGTAGCTACAAATACAAAATAGCTCATTTTATAACCTTGAAATATTTTAAATTCTTCAGATCTATCTATAATTTGTAACTCAATTAAATGTTATTTATTCTGCAATTGATACATTTCACTAAATGCCTTATTAAGTTTTTTTTGTAAAATCACGAAGTGTTTGCTAGCACTCGTTCACATAAAAACACGACTGAAGTTATTCGTTTCGGTAAGAAATCCAAGAAACGAAGTGACCTCGGGTAGAAAATAATAGTAATGCAATTTATAGCCTAGGAACGCGAATTCGCGTGATGGCGAAGACTGGTAACAAGTGCAGCGGTTAACGAGCAGAAAAATTATAATTTCGTAGGTGATTAATCCTCGGCCATACGTATCCCCGACAATTTTCCTCGGTTCTCAATATTGCACAACATTAAAAACCGGATGTTTCGAACAGAAAATGATCTGGAAATAGCGTAAAAAGCATTCTCCACAGACTCTTCTACTTTCCGTAAACAGACTCGAACGGTTTGATGATCGCGCGTTTCCGTTGCACGAGAGAGGGCTGCAACGATTCTTCTAATAGTTGATCATTATCTCAGGTCACTCTCTATGGCAAGAAATGATTGCTTCGAAAAGTTCTTCGTCGCCTTAGAAATTCCTGAGTAACGATAGAATTAGGAATTTTTCGAAGAAAATTATTACGAAGATGTAAAATTTTCTAGGTTATGTATTCTTTGATGAATAAATAAAAATCACTTGTGTGTTACTTATCACTTCTTGCCGTTTTTAATTTTCACCATTATTACTATTATTTTTTCATCGTTTCGACTATGCAGTATTTTCTATCATTTTTACAATTATTTTCAATAACCGTTTCCTAACCTAACACTCCATCACTGTCAGGTATATCTTAAACTTTATTAAAATCGCTCTACTTATCCTTAATTAATCTTTCCACGTAGAAAAGAAACAACCACTGCGATCGCTTGCCTATTACCGTCAATCGTTAACTAAAATGGCTGTAATTCAAATTTCCAATCAATTCGTATCGGTGACGAAATTAAAGAATCACCGTGGAACGAATACGAAACACGCCGGGATCAGTCCAAGATGCGAAACCAGTTCCCCAGGAGCGAAAAATTCCACGCGTGTCGTAAACTGGCGGCGGCCATGCTAAATATAAACGCGGGAAACGAAGGAAAATGCGACTCTCGGTGACGCACCTGCGTACACATTCGGTCATATGCGCGCCAACTGTTCCCTCTTCTGGACAGGTGTCATGGTGGAGAAAAGTCGGTGAACAGTTGGTACCACTGCTGAGAAGATTACTGCGGCGTTAAACGGGATTTTAATTGCTCGAGACAGAGTGTGACTTAAGTGTATCATTTGATACCAGAATATTATCTGATGATGTTGACGATGATGGATGAGGTGTTAAAGAGAAATTTAAGAAGATTGGAAATTTGAGGAGTTCAGAAAGAATAAATTGTACTTGCTCCCTGTAAATCACATTTTTAGCATCGTTTAATTGTGTTTTATAATGCAGAACGTCAGTGGAACGTTATCTTCGTTTCCTGTAACATAAATTTGTCATTGGTGTAAGGTTAGTAAGTGTTCAGTGACTTATAAGATCTAGTAGTAGGTGTGCAAGTGTGATGATTCGATTGGAATGAATTTTACCGTGTGTATGTGGTAGGTGTAGAAGTGAAGGGGAGTATAGGCAGTCGTTAAATAGATTGGTTGGAAGGTTTCTGGTACTTAATAGGTAATTTATGGACTAGTTGAAGTCCGAACGATTAATGCGTCATGCATTAATGCTTATCTTAATAGGCGAACACTGGAACCCGCTATAAACCTGAGAAATCGAAAGTAAGTGTCTATAGGAAAGGTGGTGTTTCTAGATAAAAAGGAAAAACGGTTGAAAAAGTCGATATATTGCGGATAAAAGCACCACTGGCACAATAACCCATAAATCGAAACATAACTTGAACACAATTTTCAAAAAATTTATACGTAACTCGAACTAATCATAAAATAAAATAGCCAGATTCACCCAACAAAATAAATATCACATTGAACTAATTTCCTAAAGATAAATCTCTCTCTAAAACTCCACAAACATTCATTTTTTACCCTAATCTCTAAATTCTCCTCCAAAAAAAACTCAACCTAACCTCTAAATTCAATTCTTGAAAAAAAAACTCGAGCTAACCTAAAATCCACATTCCCTGCGAACCATAGAATCTGCTCTGGTATCATAGAAAAGGTAAAGGGAGAATCGCAATTGCTCTCCACCCAGTTCGTGACACGCGCGCATTCGCAGCTCGTTAACACGGAAACCAGCCACGGCTACCGTATAAAGCAACAACGGCAGCGAGCCGAGCACTCTGATCAGCGGCGTCGATGATGGAGGATCACGGGGCGAACAGAAGTGAAACGCCTTCGGCGCGTAGTTTGAAAAGTTCCAACTCTCCTCTATACTATACTGACTGGCTGGTGTGTATACACGCGTGGAAGAAGCACGCGGAGAAGAGAGATTCATCTGCATAACAGTTAATAATTCCGGTGCAAGACGCGCACGCTGCTCGTACCGGTTACTATATACGCGAGAAATGTACTCGTGATGCGCGCGCACACTGAACCGGCCGGGTCTCATCACCGGCAATCGCGCGCCACCTGTTTTGCCGGCGTGTAATGGGCAGCCGTGTATCGCTCTAGCCACAAGAACCGCGTCCTCCTGTCACGATACCGCCGAGAAGCCTCCATTTTGTCCAATCGGGGGTGGAGATGAATATTTTTTTTCTTTTGTAGAATAATGGGTTACTATAGGTTATACAGGATGTTATACAGGGTGTCTTATTTGCACTGAACATCTAAATTATTGCTGCTGCTGTTGAGAGTAAGGACAAATGACTAAGTAGAGCTTATATGGTTTGACAACCTCCATTTGATGATAATAAAAACAAAGTTCCCTGTAGGTCATTTGTTTGTTTTATATTGAGACGTTGCAATTGAAATCCAGACTCGTTCAACGAGTCACATTATAACCTTAAAGTGACCTTAAACAGTAAAAAAAAATATGGACGATCTTGAGGGAACTATTTTTTATCATTATCTGATTCATGTTTTTAAATTATATAGCCACATATAGCAGTGGAAATAATTTAGATGTTCAGTATAAGTAAACACATCCTATATCGAGGTTTTTATTGAAGGGTTAGTTGCCTTGAGTCCAATATAATCTGTAAAATGGTTTGATAAAATGAAAGTTAGTCTGTTGATTTATAGTTATTTGGTGATTATGTTTAATTAACTGTCTGGGGCAATTTATGATATTGAATGTACCCAAAGTCTTGGATGGTATGTTGGTACTTAGAATTGATGCTAGACTATGCGATCGAAGAACAGATTTGCATTCCTTGACCACTGAACCATTCAATAGAAATATTCGGAATATTGGTTGTTCATGAATATACCCGGGGACTACGTGGACCTTTGAACCGCTAGAAAAACGTAATCCACCATCGAAAGAAACTGATTGAGGAAACCTTCATCCTTTCAGAATAGAGGAAATACCTGGATGGATTGAAGGAAGAGATGAGAAGCCGTGCTTTGATTGAAACCCCGATGTCGAGGATACGGTTTTTGCTGGATCCTTTCAAATAGAATAGAATATTCCATTACACCGCCGTACCTAACCTCAATCATACCTAACCTCAACATTGTAACAATGTAACATACGACTAGCTAAAACAATTCAGCTTACAAAAGATTTCATACTAAAAGAAGAGATAATTTTAATTCGTCAATTTAAATTTTCCCGGTAATTTTCATTTCCTTCGAAGTCAAAATCTGTTCACCAGAAATGTCTACAAGTTCCTCGAACGATAAAAAGCTTGCATGGGAGGGGGGAACGAAAACTGCGACGTAGCAGTTTGCCACTAAGTTACTCGATGAAGACATTTCTCCATGGGATTCTCGGAAGAACCTCTTGATCGAGCCAAAAAAAGACGATGCAATGTTATACGGCCGCACTCTGAATTAAATTAAGCCGCCAATTTCGATCAAGCATCCTCCACCCTTTTCATCGGCCTTTTGCTCGGACCAACCAATACTACATATACACATGTACCCACGTACAAACGTTTACTAACCATCGTCGATATTTATGCCAAAACACCCGTGATCTTCGATCCAATAAAGATCATTCGAGGTATATATGCCTTCACAATACACTTTGTTGCGGTAAGAGTCTCGATAAATCGCGACTATGGTGTAGTAAAAAAAAAAACAAAAACGAGGAAGAAATAAAGTTTACACTCCATGGTTGCGGTTTCGTTATGACCAATGGCGAAACGGGCGTTCTGAAGGGCGCTAAATTTGAATTCTTGAACACTCGGTGAAGTGCAACGGTTGAAATGAAATATACATAATGGTTCTTAGTTACGATAGAAATTTTTATCATTGACCTTAGACCAATTATATAACATATACATAGTGGAAAAAAAGAAATATAAAAAGTATAAAAAAATATAATTTTTACAAAGTGGAACATCTTGAGAATGCATTAACGATGCTCTAAAGTAGAAAAGAAAGAGTAATATTTCTCAGTAAAGAAAATTAATTTAAAAATTCCCTCAAATGGGTCTATTTCGGCCCGATTTTTTTATTCTACTCAAGTGAAACTTAATGTTATACATGGAACTGTACTCTGAAAGATCGGTCATTCCGTTTACTCGTCGTCCGATGTCCTCCCCGACTCTTTATGCATGCATAACGAAAAGGAAGCAACGCGAAACCGCGCTCTGCCGGTTATTAACAGTACGTTCTAGTCGCAGTTTTATGTTTATGTCTGTTTCAACCCCGAAGAAAAGCGAACCAGCCATCGTGGCCATCGTAAATAAGAAAGCTCCGGCTGCTGCAGGTGGTGGATTCGTTTAATTAGTGTGCAATAAATAAAAGAACATCCTCCCGGTTCGTTTGAGAGCCCGATCGAACGGCAAAAACTGTACGCGGTTTCTGGTAAAAAAGCTTGGCTAACGAGGAAGTGTACTAGGGGTGCTTATGAGAAAGAAGTAATTCCCGGATATTTTTTTTTTTTTACTGTTCTGTTAATTATCGGTTTTCTACCTTATTGCAACGGTGGAAATTCTTCATGAAATATTAAACAACGTCGTAGAATTTCAACTTTATACCTGCAAATCATTTTTAAGCCAAGAGATATTCATCGTATTATTATGGTTCCTACCGCTATTTCTGTTACTCGGTAAGAGTGAAGCGGAGGGGATGACTCGTTCCTATTGGTCAGGCGCAGAATCTGCGTGACGGTTACCATAGAAACGTATGTAGACCGAGAGAAACCGATCACTCACGAATCTGTTGCACACTTGGTAATTATTGGCACGAAGCTCTGTTTTAACCTTCTTAACCGTCTTTTCTATTAAAGAAGAAAAACAGAAGAACATCTCTCGCTATCGTTTCACGTGATACGTAATTATAAATTCACGCGGGTTTTGCACTTCCTTGCGTGGCAATAAACAGCTTGCTAAGCACAGACGATCGTTACAAAAATAAAATGGAAACATGTTATCAGTTAATTGAGCCAAGGGGGAGATGAGTCACAACTTGCCTCTGGTGTTATTATCAAGCTTATAAACACCCGGAATTTTCTCTGAAAAATTTTTGATGCGTCCGCGTTCGGAAAAACGACGATGGAAAAGTGGAAAAGAGTAGAGATCTCAGGTGATAACCGGCCTATGATTGGTCTAAACGGTTAGACGATGGAATGTTGGCGAGTACGGTAACGATGATTAAGCGATTTAAGTCTCATTGGCGGCGCAGAGTTTCGTATCATTATAGACGATCCGTGAATCGATTCCGGAAAAGGACTCGTTCCACATGGATTGCGTAAGAATTTCCTGGTCACTGGTCAATGGGGCGTGTTCAGAAATGCATCAAGATCCGTTCGAAATGGACCAGTGCTTTCTCGTTTCGAGATCAATGTGTTCCTGTTAATTGATTAATCAACTTTTTATGCGAATCGTGTTTTTGATCAGTACCCACTGTGTATATGCAAGATGAATGGAATCGAGGTGAACGTTTCCTGGAAATTTCGTGGCACGCCGGAACCGATTACACTTGGTCAGTTTGGTTAATTAACCGTTAATTAGCATCATCCTTTTTTTGGTAATTTACTTGAGTATATTTGGAAGCATGTAAAATAATACATTATTGTTAATCTTGAAGGTTTTTATATAATAATTAGGCTTTGTCGAGGAGCTAATTAACTAATAAAAATCTGAGATTGTTTTGAGGTTAACGAACTGCCAACGAGGATTATATTTTTAATTGTACACTTGAGTATATGTATCAATTATTCAGAAATCCCCATGGAAGATTTCACGTAGTAACTAATTACCAATTAACCGGTAATTTTAGGCATCCTCGTGTTAATAAATTCATAAATGTTCGCATGCTCGATTGCAATCGAAGATCTAATAAGACGGCCCTCGATATATGCTCCAGGGGGAATATTTCGATTTTATCAGAACCATTTTGTTAATGGCCGATTAATAACCAATTAACATCGCATTTCCAAGTGAGCCAGTCGGTTAACGATCAGACAAGAACCATTACCGCGTTTCTTGGTCGACGCACGGGCATCAAGATACACTTCAGAAAAACGGCACCGTCATTACGACGAACATTTGCAACCACTTGCAACGAGCCTGCGGGACATCGCCGACCGACGGGCTGCATTAGCTTCGACGGAGTCCACCTTGCGTGTTGTCGCGAGTTTCGAGCTTGCTGTGGATAAATTCAATCGTCCTTTTCTCTTGCGAAACAGGACAGTGTCGCAAAATGATCGACATTGTACATTTCTCGGTGAATAGGGAGGATTTTTAAGAGAGAGCATCAACCTTGGTAGGACTGATATAGCAAAATGATATTATATGCCTAGATAATTTAAAGAAGTTCTATTTTATAGTCTATGAACTTCGAGAGTTTGAAATGTTTTACTATAAAGATCAATTGTAACCACATTCATTTCCAAAAATTTTGTAAAAATGTTGACTCGAACCTAAATACATACTCTACATAAAAAACTGAACAGTATTAAAATAAACACTTCCATTTCAAAATTACACAGTATTAAATAAACCGCCCAAATACACTTCACTTTCAAGTCGTATTAAAAAAAAAAAGTCATAAGGGTAAACGCATCTTTTCATTTCTTATAGCTGTATAATATAGCAACGTCCCTTTGACAGAAAGTACCCTTTCATTTTACCCAACGAATGTCTTTCGGTTCACCAAGAATGGCCACGCGAGAGAGAATCGATCCCGGGACCGATCCGCGGCGCAGTGCAGTAAAAGTGGCCTCGGGGTGCGGCCGGTCGGTCTCTCGCGGCACGCACGCAGTCCCTCGCAGAACGACACAACGCCGACCGACGTGACTGGAGCGCGCGCGCGTACTCGCCGGAACGGGGCCCCTTGGCGAGGCGTCGGGCCCCGACACGCCACACATATTAGAAACGAATATAAATATATCGGGAAGCGCAGCGGAGCCCGTGCGGTGTCGGGCGAGG
>NW_017100321.1:664491-682870 GCF_001263275.1 Habropoda laboriosa | reverse complement strand
TGCCCCTCTCGTCTCCGGCTCCCGAGCGGTCCCAGAGCACGCTCAGTGTCCGCTCGGCCTCAGCACGCCCGAGTAGGAAAGGATTGGACGCGACTTCTAGAAGCTTTTTAACGCGAATAATCACCGGACACCACCGCAATTCCAATTAACCGCGTGAATCTTCCCTTCTTAATCGTTTATCCCGTGCCCTTATCTCGACGTGTTACGGTGTGTTTAACGAGAATCAATTGGACGTAGGGAAGATTAAAAAGTGTGATTGAATGTGAAAAAATTTTGTGGTAATCGTTAGAATAATGTGACAATTAAATGGTGGGGTGGTGCAGCGGAATTTTCTTGTTCTGTGATCGAATTGTTTCTAGTGTAATATATGCCTCATATCTAAATGCTCATTTGCGAGACTATAACGGCCGATGACTGACAGTACGAAGTTAACCGTCGTTCCACTCCATCAAACCGTTCCCGGAATCGAATGACACGTCGCGTGTCAGAGCTCGAACGTAAACTGAAATTCGATCCAGCTCGTGGGATAAACGAAGACAGAAGAAGAACGGCGGTGCAACGGTCGGAAATTGATGCCTAGGAGAGATATAGTTATACGTGGTGTGTGCGGATCAGTGCTCGATTTCGCGAAACGAACACACAACGAACGGCTCTCTCGACGAAATGAAGGCGGCGAAGGGTGGATGTTCGATCGATACCGCGATCGATACGGCTCAGAGATCCGCGTGAAACGTTATCGTCTGCCCGGTTCCCTTTGTACGTTCGGCCACGGTGCCGCGTATTAAAACGTTAATCTCCGGCTGTACTACCGGTTATACGTACAGATTGCCTTTGCGTCCCCCTTCTCTCTTTATCCTCTTCGTTTTCACTCCTTTTATCCTTCCTCTCTCCGTCTCTGTCCATCCTCTTCCTTCCTTCTGGACTTCTCATGGTGTGCTGCTTGCTACCTTTCTTTCCTCCTTCCTTCCTCCCGGCATTCGCTCGCTTTCTCTGCCCGTCCCTGTCCCTCCGGTTCGTCCTTGTCGCGTCCCGGACGGGGTCCTCTCGGTGTTGCTGCAGCAGCGCGTGCCAACCCGACGAACCGAAAAAAACATGGTACACCGTCAATCGGCCGCTGGTGTTCCCGCGACCTCTTCATCTTTCAGAATGCTATCAAAGTCTCAGGTGGTATATCGTGCTTCTTGGAAGATTGTGATCTATGTGTCTTTTATTACCGGCCGAGTGTTGTTCGGACGATGATGGTGTTGTTATCTGGGCGTCTGGCCGCGAAACCGCGGTGTTTCAATGGACTATTGATTTCTGACTCTCAAAGGAGCTGCTGGTTCATTAATTCGGAACCATTACTGATCGAAACCAGAGACAAGACTGAAAGTACGATTTTATCGAACACCAGGGGAGTCAATCGAAGTGGACGCAGGAAGATTGATGTTCTATCGGCGAAGATCAGTCTGAGGATCGGTACCCGGATTAACCTCAACACGTTATTCAATCTGTCAAGATTAACCGCGCGAAAAGGACGCCATTAAAAACGGTGATTTTCTGCTTCGAACGGGCAGTGTGCTCTGTTGAATAAGGAAAAAGAGAGTTTAACCAAGATTAAAAGAAATAGATGAAGTGTTCGATGAAATGTTCACGAAAAGTCTTTTATCTTTAAGCGTAGAAATGACTCGACGACATAACCTCACTTTTAACCATTGAAAAATGTCGAGTCTAGCGAGGAGACGTAAAACCTCGGTGTTAGGCTCGAAAAGATGGTGGCAGGGTGGCTGCTGGGCCACCAGGAGCCACCAGGAAGCCTATCTTCGCAAGTTGTACGCCAGGAAAAACGACCAGGTTAGCAAGATCGACGACGACTCGGCAAATCGACGTGACTCAACCGCTAATTGGACTCCCGGTGCTGTCTACGAATTACCAACCACCGATGAACACTATTTGGACGCGTTTCTAAGGAATCGTGAGGATGGAAACGAAGAGGATGACGTTGTCGGAGTGGTCGTCGGTTGTCCAGCTTTGGCTACGGGCAGGGCTAGCCCAACGGAGAAATGCGTGGAGTACTTGAACGGCGCTCACGATGCTGTGGCGTTCGAAAACGAGCGCAGAATCGCAGGGGAGCCGGTGGCCACCGATTGCGGCTCCCTGCATTCGGGTTACGATGTCGCCGCCTCTGCAGAGTGAGTTGATCTGGTTTCGTTGATCGACCTGTGTCCGAGGGAAAGTTTTTCGGTGCTACGATTGTGTCATTCTGCCGGTGTTCTTGTTTTTCGGCAACTGGCCCCTTCAAAGTGGCTTGTGCTGTGGAGCGTGTAGAGAGTGTGCAGAGGTAGTGGTTGAATGGTGATTTAATTGGTGATCTAGTGGTTCGACAGGTGTGGCGGTTAATTTGAAATCGATAGAGGAATTTGAGTGACGAGTGAGTGATTTAGAAAGTGGAATTTTTTTTTAATTAGAGAGGAATGGGGATTTCTGGAAATTAGGTAGCAGATAATTGAGAATTATGTAGAGCATTAGGAATTTCTTGAAATTAAATATAGTTAGGAAAGTGAATATTGGAAAAATTGAAGTTGATTGTTTATTCGTTGAATATCGAAAGTTATAGATAGTTCTTACGTGAATATTTTTTATTTTAGAAAATACAAGTGATGATATAATTAAAAGGAGGCTTATAGCATTTTGAGGTTAGGTTTGAAATTAAGATTCGCGCGATTACAGTCTAGATTATAAATTAGGATCGAAGTGGCGTCTACGGTTAGAACTAAAATTAGAGTTAAAACGAGCAAAGGGGTGTTATCCTTAGGATTAAAGCAACTAACCTTAGGATTAAAACTGAACTTCTGTCGAAGTTCAACTTAAGACCACCATCCTCGAGTCGGACTACACCTGACGAGGCTGTAAATTAACCATTCCGAAGGAATAAACTCGGTAGTGCATATTCGACGTTTCATTACACGCAACGACGAACCTACTGTTGTTTCTCTTTCTCGTAATCAAACCAATTTCCTGCGGAACTAAATTCGCACTTTCTTATGGAAATTCAATTCTTCCTCGTTTGAAACACATTCGATCGTATAACATTAAATTGCCTTTTTAAATTACGATAAGCCTGCCTGGAGTTTCGCCGTCTGGAAACTGTGCAAGGTTTCATTCGGAAACCAGATGGTTTATCGCCGGTTACCGTGTAATCAGGCCTACCACTCGCTACCAATTCATCGTTTCTCACGCAAGTAGGATTTCTCGCCGCTCCATGGGACTCGTACCCAACCGTCTAATGACAAACTGCCCTCTAAATTGTAACATACTTGCTTTTCGACTTAATGGCGATTCGACACACTTTTGTCTCCTTTTCTCTCAATGGAAACAAAGAATAATTATAACATTTTTTAACGAACAAACTAATTAAAATTGCTTACAATTTTTTAATTAGAAAATTAACGGTATTCCGTTCGCGATTTTTTTTCAAATTACAACCGTTTAAAATTAAAGGATTTCTGGCGGTATGTTTAATTTGATTTCTGCATATTTTTCGTCATAAAAATCAAGGGGGTCTCCTTAGATACACTAATTTTCTCTTTTTTGCTCAAATATTTTTTTTAACGAAAATTGAAGGTTTCCATTGGGGTATACAGAAATTTAATTTTTTATTAATTATTTCCTTTTTAGTAAAAATTACGGGTTTCGCGTGGTCCTGCTGTTTCTTCGAATTCGAGGATGCTGATGGGAAGGGGATTTACCGCTTCCTGTGGGAAAAGAATTTCTTCTTGGAACGGTGTTTCACGTTTATATGCAGCATACGCTGCGCACCTAGCGCGAGTACTTTATTACGTTATATAAATTCTACGTTGAAAAATTTCATACTTAACACATCTTCGAGTAACAGAGAATTCTACAGAGCTTTGTATTTATTGCATGGTTCAAGTATGATGGATGTCCTCTTGGTCCCATAGACATGCTAATTAATCCGTATTTATGGTCTTTGACCGTATAAGAGTATTCATCACTTGGCCGTTTTTTTGCTGCTTCTTTTTCTTCTGGTATTTAAGATTTTGGGATTTTGATGTGTTGGATTTAGAGGCAAGAGATGATATATCATTTTCACGAAGCGAAGAACGTCGATGGATTTGAATTTACGATTAGTGAATAGAGTTTCTTTTGATCTTTCATGGAACGAGCATTAGCATGACTGGAATTCTCTTCTATATACGTATAAGCGTGTCAACTAAAATCCTCCGTGCTGGAATTTACGATCTTACTGCAAATATTGAAATTGAATTAACGCCCAGTTTTTTATAAACGAATTTATCATTCTAGAAACTCGTTCTCGTTCGAGTACGACGAGAGCGATTGGTACTTAGCCTCCTAAACGGTGTTACGTTAATTATGCTAATTATGCCAATTAGAGCAATTTTTTTTTCACCGTTCTTCGACACTATCGTACGTTTCCTCAATTAGAAGTGTGTTCTAGGAGTAAAAATAGCATCATCCTTATGAAGGAAGCTGATACGGGAGATCTAATAATAGTACTTAATCATCTACGATGCGGTTCAGGTCTAACCTATATCTTCGTCTTTTTTAAATTACTTCCTTTTCCAGTTTTTACATGTTGTTTTTGAAAACTTGTCTAAGACATTTTGCAAAATTCCATTAATATAACTGGAATGCAAAGCTTCGTATAATTCATTTCGAAATTTATGGAATTTCACAGAACTGAAATAGAGCTTTGTGTAAAGCTTCCTCCATGTAAAATTGATAAAATGGAAAAACACCTCGTGCAACCGATATAAAATTTTACAAATATAAGAGTAATGTTGTGTGAAAGTGAAACCTCGATAAATTGTAAGGAGTATACACCAGTGATCTTGTTATCTCTAACCCAGAGGTCTTTATAATGGTTGCAGGAAGGTGTGCAGAAGCTGCAGGTGTCCCAGGGAGGAGCATCAGCGGACCTCGACGGAGGCGGGCGGTCCCTCGGGACTCGGCCTCGGTCCTGGTCCGCCGATGGCCATGGCCATGGCATTTCCGAGCGGGGCCGCGGGTTCTTCTCACCAGGAACCGTTCAAGAGTCCTGTGCAACCAGCACCGCCTGGCCTCGCTCTTCAGGAGGCTCTGATGCATCATCAGAGGCACTCACAGAGCGACGATGACAGCGGATGCGCGCTCGAGGAGTACACGTGGGTGCCGCCTGGCCTCAGGCCGGATCAGGTAAGCAAATAATCTACTTCCGATCGTCCATAGTTCCTCTACTCTCCTTTCTGTCTGGATCATTGCGAGTTCTTTTGTGGAATCTAAAATGTTCGTTTATGTGGATTGAATTTGAAAGATCGATTTACATTGTTGAATAATTAAAAAATTATCAAGTGTTTGTTACTGGTTCAAGTGAAATAGTGAAGTTGTTTGAAGATTTAGAACATAAATTATGACATGTTGAGAAATTGTAAACGATTATAGAGAGCTTATTGTTCATTTTTATGTTGGTATCGTTACATAACCAAAAAATGAACATTTCGAAGATTTCGTGTTGTTACTTCATTTTATGAGGTAGCATGTACATATATAGATATATTAAAAAAGAGAGAAATATCTTATGGAGATTTAAGTTTGTTAAATAAAAAAAACGGGCGAAAAATCGCGAAGTGAAGTGAACGTTACGAAAGTTCCAAGAGTTCCAGGACTTAGCAAGAGCGCTCACGTGGGCGCGTCCTGATACGCTATGCGCTGTACGCGGTGACTATGGATTTACATAAAGGTTGACTTTCTCTCTCGCGAGATTTATCGAGACAGTTACAGAGAGGATACCCGGGATGCCTAGAATTTTGACGATCTCCAACAGTTTCGCGTATTGTTCAAGGCATATAAATGTCATCTCGTCCAAGACATAATTTTTAATTTCGAAAAAAAAAAAAAAAATCGGTTAAACACCGATTCTGTAAGCGAAACGAAACGATTCAAACTCATTCCCGGTGTTCTTGTCCGAGGGAGGAGTCCGTCACGTGTCCCGTGTAACTGTAAGCATTTTCATTTCTGAATTATTCATGAATGATGAATATCGAGCATCGTGATAGCCGATAAACAAGGCCCAGCGTCTTTGATTCGCCTCGTAAAACTCTCTTTCTCTCTACCTCTCTCACTCTCTGCCCTTCATTAAATTTACACGTATAATTTAAACATAATTCGTTCACCGTTAAAAATCATCATAAGAACACCCAATTCGTTTCATTACTCTTCTCAACACGCCTAGATAGATAGCGAAATTTCTAACGTACATGTCATTCTACGAATACCGCCATTTAAACTCTATGTATGCGCGCGCACCCTTATCAGATTTCCCGTCAGACGAATCAGCGAGAAGACACACTCGGTATTTCATCGGACAAGTCTCGACGCGTATCGAGCGCCGTTCGATCGAAAACCGTTCCCGAAAGCAAGTTTTCAAAAGATGCCGATCCAGAGATATTCGATCATGTCATCAGTATGAAAGAGCCAGCCTGGCAGGACAATCGCGCACGCGCGTTACTTAGTCGAGCGAATCTCTTTGTCTCGCGATGAAACTCTGGTCGATTGATTCTTTCGAATTTACTTTCCGATGTATTTATAAACACGTTACAAAGTCCATAACGGAATATGAACTTTTATTTTTGAAAATCACAGAAATTAGTAGAAGAACAAATTATAATTTCACATATTTAAAAAAGAAAAATAAGCTAGTAATAAACTTAAACACAGACATCTTCACTTAACCTCCAAAATCAACTCCCTATCATTCTTCCACCAAAAAAAAAGAGAGACTCACAAGAAACGCTCGAACCCGATATACCAATGCAAAGAAAAAAAGCAACCTCGCCCAAGACGCGTCGCCTTCCACTCGATCGGCCTTAATTAACCGTACGTATTGGCGCGTCGTGTGTCGCAGGTACACCTGTACTTCAGCGCGCTACCGGAAGACAAGATCCCGTACGCGGGCAGCGCCGGCGAGAGGGAGCGGGTGAAGCAGCTGCTGCAGCAGCTACCGCCGCACGACAACGAGGCGCGGTACTGCAGCGGGCTGAGCGAGGAGGAGAAGCGGGAGCTGAGGGTGTTCGCCGCTCAGCGGAAACGCGAGGCTCTGGGACGGGGACACGCGAGCCAACTGGACAGGTCCCACGGCGCCGGATGCCGGGAGTGCAGCAGGCCGATCGCGGCTGGCGAGATGGCGGTCGCCGCGAGCCGCGCCGGACCGTCCGCCCTCTGGCATCCGGCCTGCTTCGTCTGCTGCGTGTGTAGGCAGCTGCTCGTCGACCTGATATACTTCTGGAGAGACGGCAGACTCTACTGCGGCAGGCATCACGCGGAAACGCTGAAACCGAGATGCTGCGCATGCGACGAAATCATACTAGCCGACGAGTGCACCGAGGCTGAGGGAAGGGCATGGCACATGAGGCATTTCGCTTGTCTCGAGTGCGATCGACAGGTAAAGGATGGATAGGGCTGGTGTTTTGATGAATGTTGTTCTCTTAGCGGGGTTAGACTTTAGTGAAGGGAATGAAAGGGAAAGGAAATGTTCAAGGGGGAAATTCAATATAGAATTGAGATTAATTTTATGTTTTAATGGATACGATGAAGAATGTCTATTTGTTTGGTTTTTTTCTTTTGTACATGGAGTGGTTAGTGTTGATGTGGTAATATGAGAAAGGTTCGAAAATAGGTTAGGGACTCGTGAGGGATTGCATGACACGAAGCTATGTGTTTTTATCGTTCAAGGTCGTTCATCTGATTTCGCCTCGATTCAAAGAAGCATGAAAGCACAGTGTCATTGAAAACAATGTTACCGACTGTCCATGAATACTAACCAAGTTATCTACAAGGGGCATGAATTATGCATTGTATTCGTAAGCCTAAAAATGGATATCTGCAATTCAGCATCAGTGTTCAAACATTACGGAACACGTGTTTGTACCGGACGATCAACATTACTTTTCTGTCTTACTTTTCCATTAATATCGTACACATTTGTCGAGGCGAAAAGTATCTAAAATCATTCCACGTGCAAAATAGTAGCACATCAGAAAAGAAAGCATAAACAAAGTCATACGTTTTATTCAGGACAGAGAGATGCTCTTAAAGCGATTTCACGTATCAACAACTACCGCCATTGAAAGAATAAATATCTCACTCGAATCCGCAATTTATCACCGGTCCCTCGATCTGCATCGATCAGGATCAACTCCTCTCACTTATCGTGACGACTAATCGAGAATCCCTGTCGACCAACACATACGCACCTACTTAACCTCTCAGCATCAGATCGAATCGCTCTTAATACCCGTGCACACACACTGTAACTTTATCACTGGGAACGCATTAATCGCGAAAAATCACGGATTTCATGGAACGTGTCAAGCACGAATGCAGGAAAAAGGTATAAAAGGAGAAACATCACCGATATATACGTGTATACGATCTCGCTTATATCCACTGGGGAAAAAAGTCCAATGAAAGCGGTACGACGTAGTCCCGTCGGATGGGGCACAGAGGGCAGCAGCTTCGATCGTTGGCGCTTTTTGTAACGTGACAATTATTTACGCCCGACGAGCACGTCCGTCGAGAGTCATTTAGCCTGGAGCGCCGGGACGATTTAGCTGTCAGCCTCAGTGCTGTCCCCTTTATATCCTGTGACGGCCGTCCGTGGCATACAGCACGATAATTCATTGAATCTAGGTGTCGATAAATGTCACGTACAGTCGGCTGCCGGCTGCGCTTCGGACAAAGCTTCTTATCGACCGGACTGGCTCGATAATGAACGATGGAATCTGGATTACGATCGGCCATGTGTCGGCGTTTCTGTTCTCCCGGGATCCACGATAATCCGAGACAAAGTGCACACGTGTAACGATGTATCGGGCCACGGAGTGGATTAATGGGATGAATCGTAGAACTGGCGTGATGATAAAAGTGCTTTTTGTAGGCGTTCCGGATGATGAATGCTTGGCTGATTGTGATTTGAAAAATGTATTTCTGATTTTGTTATTGATTTTTTTTTTTTTTACATGATATAGGGTATATCGGTAATAAGGATTTAGATTTATGTTGAATTGCTAGCATGCTATATAATAATGTGTATATTGAAATCAGTTGATTGCTCATACAGGGTGTCTCACGTAACACTTACCACGATCCACGAAAGTTGATCAGTTTTCAGTCGGCTACAAGTTGTAACAAACAGAATTTTCAAAAACTTTTTCCCAATAAATTGTCAAGGTAACCTTCATTTTTTAAATAGTATTACATATTTTTGACTGCGTAGTATTGTAACTGATACCAAGACGAATTCAATCACGTGGTTCTACTGTGACCTTGAATTCAGAAATGTGGAATCAACGAACGGAATCGTTTTCGTGTAAAATTATTTTTTATTTGTGTTAAATTTTACGTAAACTTCCTCTGCTAGAAATGAAATCAAAAAATTATAACAACAAATCTCCGGAAGTGCTTGAAAAATGGTGATTAGTGTTATGTGGGACAACCTGTATATTTACATCATATACTCTACAGTAGTGTTCCCCCACCACTCTGCCTCTTTACCTCAATTAGTATTCGTTCTAAAAACATTTCACGACACGCACACGTAGTGCAAATGACCCTAATATGGTTTTCACGCAATCTGTGTTATCTTATTTTCAATATTATCCGTTTTCAATATACATGCATATTTTTTTTTAAATTTTATTCTATAAACGTAACAACGAGGGTTACTTGTGCACCAAAATTCTGCTCTCCTTAGCGAAAATATCCTACCTATCGATAATTCATTTTTCAAGGTTTTTTGAAATATTTGGAAATCTACATTTTTTTTTTTACCATTTGCTTTATACAACTATTTGACCGTTTCAAATCATAAAACCTCACTTTTCTCGGATCTTCGAAAATGTTGGAACGACCGAGCTACAAAAAGGCGGGCAGAACATCAATTACCCATCCCAAGCAACATCCTCTTAACCACCTTTTCTCGCTAACCCAACCTTACTCCAGATAAGCACCGCTAATAACGCTGACCCAAGGATGCTCCCAGAAGCATTTACAACTCTCATATACATGGAAACCAACCCTAAAATGATCCAAAACCAACCATCTCACACTGATCATATTACCTAGATCAGCATCCCCTAAACGGTGCATTCTGATTTCAGCTCGGCGGGCAGAGGTACGTGATGAGGGAGGGTAGACCTTATTGTCTCCGGTGTTTCGACGCCTCGTTCGCGGAGTACTGCGACAGCTGTGGCGAACCGATCGGCGTTGATCAGGGGCAAATGTCGCACGAGGGTCAGCACTGGCACGCGACCGAGGCTTGCTTCTGCTGCGCCACATGCCGCACGTCCCTCCTTGGACGACCGTTCCTGCCGCGAAGAGGTGCCATTTATTGCAGCATAGCCTGTAGCAAAGGGGAACCACCGACGACACCGAGCGACTCCTCCGCTGGACCTCCCCCTCCACCTTCTTTCCTCAGGTAGTCACACCGTTGTTCTGACCTTTTGCATACAGTTACAAAGGGAAGGAAAATTCCTGAGAAAATGGAACTACGGAGGATTAAGCTGAATAGGTTTAATTTGGTCGTTAAGTTGGTTAATTAGTTTATTGTTGCTGGATTTGTAGAACTGGTCGGAGGCAACCACCACCCAGCGAAGGTTCCTCAAGTCCACCGCCTCCTCCACCACCTCCACCTCCACCCGGATCGAGACACACATTGGGTTCACCGCGAAATTCACCTCGAATGAACAGGAAACATCATCAGACGTCTACCTCTCTGGCGACGACACCCACGCAGAGCACGCTGAGTCCTGAGTTCGTGACTGAAGGATTCCCCTCGAGTGGTTCCAGGCCCAGTGGCCTTGACAGGGTGCTCCTGGAGAGGAATCTCGAAAGACTGCTCCAGGAACGTAGCACCCATCCCGAGGAGAACCGCACTGAACTGGGAAGGTAAATGAACTTCCCAGGAACCTTGTTTTTGTAGAGATAAATTTTCAAGTTCCAAAGTTTTATTTTACATTTTTATGAATTCTTCCCATTTTATTTTAAATTTATCATCCACAATCTCTGTATTGTATAATTCATAAAATATAATTTACTGGAAAGCGTGAAGTAGAAAGTCTGTGTACAAAGATAACTGTTTGTCCGGTTCTCCTATCTCTAGGCGCACTGTACAGTACACTAGCGCCTCACTTTCTCAATTAACTCCCATTGAATCATGCGCTATTATATTAATCTTTCTCTAACAAATCTTGAACAATCTCTTTAAATAATTCATCCCATATGAATCACTAATCTTGCTAAGAATAAAATTCAAACAACAAAGTGATCATCTAATCTTCGTCAAATATACAGGGTGACTCACATGAAGTGGTGTCATCTCTATTATCTCCGTTGTTGGTGGACCGATCGAAAAATTTTTTTTTTCATTCATGATATGGTTTTCAAGAACCTTCGAAACATTGACATTAAATTTTTTCCGTCATTTTTTAAACAAGTACATAAAAAAGTTGATCTGAATAAAGACAAAATTAGAAAAATATATAATGCCGTCGTCACTTTGACAAAGATAATTTCGATCACGTTATACAGTTCATACCCTGGACACTCATAATCTACGCGGAGAAATAGTTGCATAAATCCAATTAACCATCGAGAAATATTTTCTTCGCAGGCTGATGCAGGCAAGAGACCGAGAACCTCTGAGATGTGTTCAGAACTGCACTCCTTCCCACGCGTCGAGCATGCCAGAACTGCCACCGCCGCCGCCTAGGCCGTCGTCGGGGGCGTCCGCGTCGGCGTCAACGTCCACATCGACCGGCGTCGCGGTCACCGTGCCCGGGGGGTTGTTGGCACAGGAGTCGGCGACATCGCCGACGACCCTTGTCGTCGGCCAGGCCGATCCACCGACGCCGACGTCGCGACGCGTGCGGTTCCAGGGGGATCTGGATGTGAACGATCATGCCGCGTCGTCGTCGTCGCGTGTCCCCCTACCCACTGCCCACGACAGGAATTCCTCGTCCTCCCCATCCCCACCCCCGGCCGTTCTCTTAAGAACGAATGTGTCTCGTTCGAGAAGCTTGCAGCCGGAGGAAGTCGCCAGCACGTCCGCCTGGGGTGCGTAGAAACTTTCCTGCTTTGCATATGATAACACGCTTCCTTCGAGGAAACGCCATCCCTTCCAAGAATGAGAAATTTTAGACAGATGGTGGTCTTAGTTAGGTTTTGTCGGGACTTTGATGGTCTTTGAAGTTTTAGCGAATGATAGAACTTGGGGAAAGATTGATGGGTGAATCGTAATTATTGTTTGAAATTTATGAACCTACTTTACCGACTGTGATATCTGTATTAAGCGTACTGTTGCTGCAATGCATCCACTATATTGTGTTTATGTTAACTATATTTTTTATAAGTATAGTAAAATTTAAAATACATTTAACATGTCATGTCTGCCATACCTACTGCACTAATTGCATTTGTCATGTCTGATTCAACTATTACATTTCCCATAAGCGTCATAACTAGGCTACGGATGTTTGTGTAATTATAACGTATCACAATATGCAAAATAGACGAGAGTAACGTTTGAATCTTTTGAAATAAGTAAACAGAAATAGCATTTTGCATATATTTTTAATACGTTTATTATTAAATGTCCTCGGCAGTAGGCAGCTATATTTATTAGCTTCTTATACCTGGTATACTTTTTATAATTATTTTATTTGTCATTTTTCTGCTGCACAGGTATGGCAGGAAGCTCAAAATCGAGAATGGAAGGTGAGGATGACGACATCGAGTCCTGCTGTTCCACCTGCAGCTCGTCTAGTAGTTCAGACGAGGCTGCTGCATACGCCTTGCCACCGAGAAGAGCATATGGCGGCGTTAGAATTTCTTATGTGCCGAACGACGCAGTAGCGGCCGCGAGGAAACGCACACCCACCTCCACCACTCCGAATCAAATGCAGAGGGACTCGGAGAAATGTGTCGTGTCTTGATGTCTCGTTAGAGAATTTGGAATTGCCATGTCGATGTGTTCGATACAATTGATATCGATGGAAACACGCTTTTGTTTTGCAGTCACGTGACGTGAAAAAAAGAGGTTAGAATGTCGAGAACGATCGAGCAACGCGAAAGACGAACGAACGCGAGACAACACAGAGTTCCTAAAAACGGCATAAACTGAGTTCGAGACGTCTTCCGTGGTCGAGGCTCGATTTTCTTCGTTGTAAAATCGGACTCCCGAGAGAGAGAGGATTTTTAATTATATTCGTGTACATAGTGAACGTACTTCCGAAACGATCGCTCGTGAACACCGGACACAGTCGCGAGGATCGCGCTTCTCCTTCTATTTTTATTACCCCCCGTTGAACGTATTTGATAATAATAACGATGATGATAACGTTATATTTTATTACCATTGCCATTCCCGCTGCGTAAACGACAGAGTTAAACCAGCGTCGCGTGCTTGTTTAAAACCGGATCGTTCCGCTTCGACCTGCTTGTTCAGATGTCGCTCTGAGCTAAGAGCATCGGTCGAAAAGCGGGCTCTGCTCTACACGAGGCAGAGACAGTATTTAATCGTGATGCGACCGCATGACGTTACGCTGTAAGTACAAATGACGAGCGTTCGGACCGAGATGTAGACAATCTGAAAAGTATTCGGGAAATAAATTCAGACGAAATCGATCGTAGCGATCGTGTGTCACTCGGTTATTTAATCAATTACCTGATATGTCCTTTCACGTATTTCCTAATGTACACCATTATCTTACCATCCATAATTTAAAAAAAAAAAGAATTAAGTACTTAAAAACATTTTCTTCGAATTTCCACAGTGAAATTGATTTTATTCAAGATTTATTTGAAAATAAATCTTATCCTAGATTAATCTTTTTTATTTTTCCTCACCTAAGCAGCAGTCAACCGAAACAACCGTACTTCAACACGTGAAAACTCGCTTTCTACCTCTTCGACCCAAGGTAAGATCAATCATGAGCGAGGCAACGTTCGGAAAGCTCGTAAAAGCCACGTTCACCGATCGTTCCGCTGCAACGAGATGCACGTAACATGCGATCAGAATAACTTCTAGAAAACTGTGATGGCAGACGATGTTAACAACGGTGAGATCTCCGTGAACAAAAGTGCTGCATTAAGGCCTGTCGTCTGATTAGAGAGAGGGGCAAAATGAAAACGCACGGTCGGGCAGCGAAAAGAGCGAAAGTGGTTTCTCTCGACCAAACCAGACGCTCGTTGTTATGCCACTATCTCGTCTACTTGTTACACTCGTAAAGCCTCTTTCTCTCTCTCTCTGGCTTTCTCTTGTTTCACGCGAGAGAGATCTCTGGTATATGACGAGATGTCGGAAGAATCAGAAGAATGAGCCACACCGATTTATTATCCGCCAACGTCCAAGTTTTCTACCAAGGATTCCCCGAGCCTTGTTGCGAAAGATGGCGACGCCATTATCCTATGGCGCGCACCTACTACGGTTCGTGTCGCGCATTCATATCGACTAATCGAATGTTTTCAGAGGATGCGTGCTCGAATGCAGTCGATTATGTCATGATAACCCGAGGGAACAACAGGTTACACGAGGTTATGTAAGTTCTTGAGAGATCTCGTGACCTGCCAGAGACACCTATGGGGAATTGTGTGATGAGGCTATTGTAGCGTTAACGTGTTTCTTGTGGAACTATTTAGGTTAATTCGAGACACCGTTGAAACAGGTGTTTCATAGCGAATGATGGAGGTTATGGTGGATGTATTGAAAAAAAAAGTGGAAGGAAACATTTGATATTTAAATAGTTTAAGATGGAATCAATTGTATTTTATTTTATATATTTTTTTACTGTTCGTGAAGTATTATTTTTTATTTTGTTGTTTCGAATATCGTAGAAAATTTATTTAACGAATGTAATACTTTTTGTATATTGTAGTATTGTTGGTAATGTTAAAGATATTAATTATTACACTGTTTTTTCACTTCTAATGGTTAGTACACTTTCTTGGATCAGCTAGAAACGCAGGTCTATAAAAATATCGAGCAGTATTTTTCTCCCATTTTATGCACTCCTAATACGCACACTTTAACGGTTTAAAACGGTCCGAAGTGAAATCCTCGTCGTAAATCGTGTGTTCGGAACAGTTTTACTGGTCAATTACGCAAATCGACGCGCGGACGTTTCTCAGGAAACATTTTCCTCCAGTACATTGTACATTTTGCAGGTTGCTAATATTGGTAAGAAACGTCGACTTACATAGTTGTTCATTTGCAGTATCCCTGCAAATATTAAACTTCACCATACATGCTATAAAAATTTTAAATCAGTTTGAAATTAAATTTATAATTATTATACTAGAATTTCCAAGAAAATTTCTAAAGAACTTTAATTGGGTATATAATTCATATCTGACACGTAACAAGTACAAAATCTGAAGTACAACTTTCTCGTGAAACTTTAATTATTATACTATATGTATACTATCATAACATAATCTACACGAGGCTATATACAAGATTTCAGCAAAAAGTGTAATGAGCCGACTTTATTGCAATTATAGAGGATACTAATTGAATTCTGATAATAGAACTGATTACGCCCCATCTACATTCGTTGATTCACGTTTTTCTACAAAGATAAGAAATTTCATCGCGGAAAATTAAAATCGCAAAGATGCACAAACTAGGCCGTGATTGCGCCATTGTACACACAAGTGATTCGCGCGACTGTTATACACACCTGAAAGAGAACGCACTCTCGCGTGTATGCTCGTTTTCACGGAATCCTCTTCAGACGCGTAACACGGACCATCGTGCCGTGTTATGGAGCCCCGCCATTGTATTGTTTCCGTGGATCCATTCGCGATACACGAACATTTCCCTCGGCGCGTTCACCTATGACCCTAGTCGTCGCATTCAACGTACAAATTTTCTTCATACCTCTGTAACAATGTTACTTTCAATTTAACACCGAATATTTTCATATCGGTCTATTCTTTTTTTATAAAATAGACCCTATTAGACGTTTGTTTGCAATAGATTCAGGTGCACTAAAGTTCCTTTCCACTCGATACACAAAAATAGAAACTCATTGTTAATTTCAACACTCACTTTTTCCACCTAATACCACAAATACTGAAAATTTCTGTTTATATTTTATTCATACCATATATCACAGTGAACGTAAACGGACACTCGTCCGACTTCTCCATTTTGCTTATCTCCTAACCTAAACCCGCCAAAAAAGGCGCAACAAGTAGGCGCGGGCGCGTAAGGTGTTTATACGCCATGGAATGTAGGAAAGAATGCCCGTGGAAGGAACGGCAGACCCACTGGCCATAATATTGTGCCACGCATACGCAACTGCTTGCCATTCCACATACACTTAACGCCTTCGTCGATGTCTAATGACGACACTCGTGGATACGTATTCTACAAGTGGAATCGTGCTCTCTCCCCCTCCCTACGCACCCTTGCTAACATCACGGTATCCCTTGGGGGCATTCCATCCAGCCCCCTACAGCACGTTACCACATCAATTTATGTAACGTTAAGAACTGCTATCTGATCGAGGATTCTTACTTCGAGTGAGTCGGACTCTGGTCAAAACGACCCGTGGTTATTACGAATTTGTTGTCTTTTATCCCTGCGGGGAAAAAAGCACGACGAGTACGATAAAACAGACGAAGATTTCAAGGTTTAAGTTGAGTAAGATGATCATCGCGTGTATCGTCGAATTGTTGATTAGCAGTTACCTATGCGTATCTCGTTTCTTTATATCATATACGTATTTTTATTACACGTATACGAGGCACTTCTATCTCTATTATTATTCATCCCACTTAAAGTTTTTTTTTTCTAAGTCACATATACCATTCCTTTTGTAATTCAAACTCTCTACTCTTACTACATACATTTAATAATATCTCTTGTAAAGTGTAATAAAGGGGCTAACTTCACGAGATAAGTATCTTTCAGCCGTCGACTAAATATCGACTAGCCGTATTCGCGATGCAAGCGACACAGAATACATACCCACCGACCCTAACCTCTTGTCGAACTTGCAAAGAAGCGCCAAGAATCCTCAAAAAACCATATAACCTCCTACACATTACTTGGTGAACTAAAAATAAATCCAGTCCCGGATCTTGAGACGGCGACATGTTATTTCCAAGCCGAATTCCGTGAAACTTTCAGTATACAGAGCAAATTCCGGCCGTTCCCTGTCGCATCTCGTTTCGTTTAAATCACCGAGTTGAATGAAATCTCGGTTTCCCGTTACGCGGAGTCTGATTCACGCGAGAGTCACGTCGGCCGGCGTGGACAGAGAACGCATTCTCGCCTAGCCGCCACTATCCGGCCGGATCTCCGGCCATTCCACAGATGCTGGACGCGTTGTGGATACGCCCAAATAACGTTCTCTAGCGAGGATCGCGCGACCGGTGTTGAGGAACCCGCTTATCCGACCGCGAGGTACGCGAATGCAAAGAATTCCGTCTCGCCTCGCGCGGTACTCATGTCGTGTTTGTCGTTGCTTACAACGGGCTTTTGTAAGAAAATTCCTGCGGGATACCGATAGGTGATCGTTGGGTATGCGGGGTTATGTAGGATTTATTATACACGAGATATAATGTTCTTTTGTGCTGCAGTGTCGAGAGTTTGCATTAGAATGTCGCGAAAATTTAGCTGCCATATTGGGATAGTGTATTTATTTTAAAAGTGGTGGGGGATATTTCTCATTATAGGTTAGACAGACGTCAGTGAGTTTTGGAGATGAAAATTTTTGTAAAGATTAATATTTTTCTTCTGTTAAAAACGTTACGAGACAGTAGGTTAATGGCCGAGATAATGATACTTAGTTTAATCTAACAAGGGGTTAGGAGGTCTCATAAAAGTGTGGATTCTGCAGTGTGAATAGAAAATAAGAGAAAACGGTTAGGAATGTCACACGGTAAACAATGCAACAGCGTTAAAGTGTGTTAGAACACGTGGAGTATAGAAAGTAATAAAAATGACAGCGAGAAGAACAGTAAAGTGACGTAAATAGAAACATTTCAAAGTAGGTAAAAATTCCTAACGAATAATCCATCAACTGGACAATGTAAACATCAATAAAATAGCACCCAATAATCATAACCTCGAACAGTAGGTTTTACCTTATTTCTTCATGAGGAACAAAAACCATGTTCAACGAAAGAAGTAAGATGAAGAGAAGTTGATGGTTATTACGAGGACGCGACGAAAAATTTCACCTAGTCGTGGACCTGCGGCAATTTCACGGATAACAGCGAGCGTGTCAGAGGCTGAATCGTTCGAATTAATCATACGCGACGCAAGTAGGCCGGTCGCGTAAAAACAAACGATCTGCGCGTGCGCACAGCCACG
>NW_017100321.1:657740-664443 GCF_001263275.1 Habropoda laboriosa | reverse complement strand
GTACCGAACGTCCTCAAACGTCGTGCGTTTCAGCATACTTTCCCCGATTTGAATTCAAACGATCCTCGGGTCCAGCCGAGTAGTATCGAGTTTTGTCCTTTTCCGTCGCGTCATTAGCATTTTGTATGGTTGGAGTTAGAGATTGTGAACGCACGGGTATTATTCGGTGAAAAGGGAACAATATTCTTGGAAACTAAATGTACAAGTAAATAGTAAAAAATCAGAGGTAATTGAAAATGACAAAGTGGAAATCGGTTAGTGGGGATATTTTCATCATGAGTGGTGGAAGTAGTGGCCTTGAGCGAGTAAATCTTAACTTCTAGCTATAACACGCAGTTTCTACATATACTGCAGCATTACACAGCACCTGCACATTATAATTATATTAATTATAGGCTTAAAAAGAAATCCCTATAATTGATCTATCTACATTACTCTACGCTCTATACCAGCAAGAACTGTAAATACCTAAATCTCTTAACCCGTGGTAATTTAACAAGTATGTATTATGGTTAGTGACCTTGAACGACCAAATCTCACGCTCTACAGCTATAATAACCTAGGAATAAAAAGAAATTCCTGTAATCTACACCTTAACTCTCAAATACCGTCCGTCTTATGTTACTGTAAATTCCATAAGAGCAAGATTCCAGGATACTTAAAGCCACAAGTCCGCAATGATCCAAAAAGGCGTTCACGCCGGCAACCAACCGGATCGGATAATTTCGGGTTAGTTATGCACGAATACGAGTCGAACTAACGGGTCCACGGAGCTCGTTTACGCGACCTCTGGCGGTCATCCCGTGGCTAAATGCGCGAGAGGCTTTCTCCGTGGCTTGGAATGCGGCCTCTCCCTCTGACCGGCTCTCTGGCTCGCTTCGAGGACAGCCACGGAGGTACGCCGGCCTCCAGGTCCCGCTCCCTCCAGATTTTGGTTACATTAAGAGCGCCTGCGTACCGGAAAATTGGGCTTCCCTGCTTCTTTCTAGAAAAGCGGCCGGCTGAGTTCAAGTTTCTGCCGTCACTTGTCAGTTCCATGTTGTAAATGGACCTTTAAGGAGCATGTACACCGGTGAAACATGATGTCGTTGGTCTCGATTATTGTCCTGTTTCTTTCGATGATAGACTGTCCGATGATGAATCTCTTCTTCTACTTAATAAGGAATTTTACAAGTGGCCGATAGTTGTGAAGGTATTCTGAAGTGAGAATAGGTATATCTGGAAAACGTTTAAAAAGGAAGTACTTATTCATTGACTGACCACTTGGAATTAATAATACATTAACTGTACATGTAACAGAAGTAGGGCAGACTTTTGTAATTGAGATCACACCACTCCCGCGGTGAGGATATTGTTGGAATAATGAATAATTCGTTTAAAAATGAGAATTCATTCCGAGGCTCTGTGCAGCGGCTCTGCTACTACTCCAGTAATCTCCTATTGCAAAATGTTACCTCGCCGGTGACTCAGTAATTAAGCATTTCCAGCGCGATAGCTCGCGAAAAATTATCCACGCGTAGAGTGGTTTCGATTAGAGATCAACCACTTACCGCAGCATGCTAGCGTACACACAGAGCAGAGACTCTGCGGTTATGCGGCTTAGTTTTCAATACAAATTTGCATCGTAACATTTCATAGTCCTATGGATCTCTAATCCTTGGATCCTCAGATTTTAGGACTCCGAGATGCTTCAACTCTTGGATTTGTAATTTTCTTGGACTTTTGGTCTTTGAATTTTTGGTTCTGGGATTCTTCCATATTTGGACACTCGAATTTTTGGACTCTTGGATCCTTGGACTCCTGAATCCTTGGACTCTTGGATCCCTGGACTCTCAAATACTTGGATCCTTGGACTCTTGGATCCTCGAACTCTTGGATCCTTAAACTGGACCTTTGTATACCTAAATTCGAGGATTTTCTGAATTTGAAAATTCTTAAAATTTGTGCATTTTCAAGGATACATAGAATTTCGATCTCTAAATTTCTAAACCCTTGTTTCAAACGCTTAAACTAAGACGTATCTTCCTGGAAGATTTATAACTACCGAGAACATCGATACTATTCAGTAACAAATTTCTACCAAGCGGAGAGCAAAAGACCAGTTTGCCAATCTGTACGCAGCCTAAGGCGCGAATGAACAACACTCGATCAAGCTGTAGGCCGCCGCGTGTCCGAGCAGCTCGCTTTCCATTCCGAACGAGAGGTTTTGCTCTTGCCGTTGTACAAGTTAAAATGTACAGACTCTGGTATAAACGCCGGCTCTAATTCGTGCTTGACGGGCACGCTTACTACGCGAGTAGAAGCAGCTGAATGAAATTTAGTTTCCGTTCGAAGGGTACCTTCTCCCGTCGATAGATCGACGATATCGGAATATTGATTCGTCGCGAAGGCTGAATTGCATAAATTTTCGCGACCAGAAAACGCAAACTCGTTGAGCAAGTGAAATTTCACGAATGATCCCCTTTTCTTTTTTATATTGCCTACTAACGATCGTAACTTTCGTAATCACCTTCCATCATGGCCATCTATGCGTCTTTGTTACAAATAACTACGTTATCTTCGAATATACCAGGAAGATTCATTGTCGAAGGTGACATTGCTGTCGAAGGATAATATTTTTCTTTAAAGCACGTTTTTCGTCGAGACCATGTCAAAGAAGCAGATAAGAAAGTTTCTTTGGTTCGCAAGATAAGTTGGTAACCTTGGCGACAACAGCTCTGATTTCCAAATTTCAGCGTACGATATATCGGTCAAGATTATTTCAAGGTTATACTCGTAGGATATGCAAAAAAAGAGTTTTTTCCAAGATTATTCAGATTAATTTGTTTCGAAAATTATCCGAGAAAAACATCTGTGACACCCTTTATATCAATGCATACTTCAAATACGCTGTTCAACATTCTCCTCAAACACAGCCTATTCAATCAATCTTACTACTCCAATTGAACATTTCGCAAATACTTAACATATTACCAATAGCACAAATTACACTCGAATAGGTTACAGAAACCTAGTAATGTAAAATCGAAAAATACTTCGATATATCTGAGAATACTATGAAAAGAATACTATGAAGAGAATACTAAGAAAATTTCTCCCTATGAATATACAAGTATGACTATAAGTAATAAATCTATCCGATTGGTTAGCAATGTGTTCATGGTAAACACAACGATATAACCCATAATTATCGTATCACATATCCACTTACGTTTCTCACATTCTTCGTACTAAAAAGAAAAATGGAAAAACTAACAACAAACTCGTTTCCAATCGTCTCATCGTGTCCACAAAATTCGAGACAAATCGGTGACCCGAATGTCATGTGGCTCCCTGTCAGAGGGAGCCAGAGAGCGCAAGAAGAGACGTCAAGCATGGCATGGTGCGGTGTACGGCGGAGAGGGGGCACCAAGCAGGTATTCAGGCTCAGCGAGCGAGGCAAGGCAGCCTTAAGAAAGCAGGCAGTCGGTAATATGGCGGGGGGCAAACGTAAGGGGCCGCGGGAGCGTAAAGTGAGTTTTCGCTCGCGGCTGCTTTGCAATGCCAGGCAGTCGAGGAGAGTCGAGTCGAGTCGAGTGGAGCCGAGCTTCTTAGAGTCAGTCTGGGACGTGGCCCCCCGTCGCATCCTTCTCGATCGTTGCGGTCCTATCCTCGTGCACGGCTACCACCTGTCCCAATCGTACGATCTTATCGCGCGTCGTCTGTGCTGATCGCTAGATACCTTGAAATGGCCGCGTTCTGAGATGCATTGATCATCGATCCAGTCGGTCCAGTGAATCATCGCGCTTCACCGATCGCTGTGGACACGTTCTCCTCTCGTTTGTCCCGCCGACCAGCGAACCTATAGATCGATCTTGTTGTTTTCTTTCTCTGATCGACGACGATGACATCGCCCCAGCAGCGGTGATTAGACTGAAACTACCTCCTTATTCGTGCAGTGATTTTGTGTGTGCGTGACTGAAGGATCAGCTGGAAGCTTGGCAGACGATATTCAACAGGTAGGAGGACATTCTTTAGTGGGAGTTTTTACGGTGGTGTTGGTGAAGCGTTTACATAGCTCGTGCATCGAGATTCCAATTTTTCTCGTTTGAATCATTGCACCGATGTTGTTACATGTTTGAGTCCGTCGGTGCTTGCAAAGACAGTTGGAGGTTTCTGAGGAAGGTGGTTGGTGGTTATCGAAAGGTTATTTATGATGGGATGTCGTTGAAGAAAATCGAAAATGTGTATACACACTAACCAAATAAGGTCGTATAGGATAAAGATCGGACGGATCGAGGTGAATAAATTAACGTGAAACGAGGGATAATATTGTGGCAATTTGATCGACTAATAACGGTTGGTTTAAAGAGCATCTATAACCGTTCGATCGATCCGCCACGAAGGACGTTCTGTTTTCTTTCCTTTTTTATCGACCCGCGCTTCCTGCATCATCCACCCCGTCGTATTTATATTCCTATTCGCGCGTCTCCTACACGCGCATGCGAACGTGTGTGTGTCCGTGTGGCGTAACAACTCATTATACGTAGAATGCTGGTGAGAGGAAGTTTAATGATACCGACGTCATCGGCGTTCCTCGCCTCTTTGTTTTTCCTAATTATGTCCGAAGAAATTGCGCCTCTCGCATCTCCATAATTCTGCATTCTAAACTTGTTCGCTCATCCTCCTACATATTGATCATGTGTATTTCTCTCGTTCTAACCTCTTCGCGCTGTAAACAACATTATAGACCGCAAGCAATACGAGACATTATTTTATTTCACTGTTTACGCCTGTTTATTGATATTTTCCTGGTATTTACCAAGGTTCTTTTTCTTATCGTCGCATTCCTTTCGTAAAGTTCGTTATTCCGGTTGATCGCGTCGGTCTTCGTGCGCGCCGTAACGACGACCGATCGCGTAATATCCTCCCGGGTGAAAACGCAACGAGGCAGTGAGAACGAAACGAAAACTGAATGAAACGAGCGTCCGCTGGAACCGCGGCTCGTTTTCCACGACACGCCAAAGAGAGTGGTGTACACTCTCTATAAACTCGTAGTTTCGCTTACTCCCGCAGTCGCGCCGCAAATTTTCTTTTCTCGCTCTCCCGCGAGAGATCTCGCATCAATGAGAACGACAATCACCGCGACGTGCTTAGAAACGCTACCTTTTTTTCTCTCACAGCCATTCGAAGAAACATTCCTTCCTCTGCTGTTACACTTGTGCCATTGTTTCACTGTCTCGACTTTTTGGTCCGTTTCGACATTTCTCTCGTTTCTGTGTACATGAAGGATGCATAAATTTGTTCGATACCAAATCATTGTTTGATTTTCTTTTTATTTCACTTTCTTTTTTATTCACATGTATATACAGTAATATTGGTTATGAGGTTAATTAAGAATGGTGACGGCGCTAGTATTTGTTGACATGTTAATTGGAACAATTAGGCGTGCACCATTTGCATGGAAGTGTAAATAGGTTTTTATGCTCTTATGCTATATATGGCTTCGCATCATCGTATCATTTTTTCGTACGTTCTTCCGGAAGGCTAAAGTGAAACAATATGCGGTCGCTAGATCGACATGCACATACACAGTAAGTAAACAGAGGAATCCGAGAAAGTTTCGCCGTGCAACCTGTTAACTGCGCAGGTATCCTGCTAGGAAAGCATAGTGTTTACGGTTCTTTTTAGCAAAACGACAGTCAAACCAGCCGGTAGAAATGTGAGACACTAAAACTAACCTCGTTAAAGATACTATACTTTCTTGCCATTATCCCTAAGAGAAAATAACCACTCTCATTCAATTAACGTATTAATTATCATTCTTAATGCACAATTTATACATTTACTTAGAAATCCGGTAAAAATTTCTATAATCTCGTTTATAGCTGTCATTTCGACGGTTATTAACAGTTATGTATCACAGTCAAGGTTCGCTCGTTCGACAAGACGATTTTTCTATAGAATATCGCGTGAGAGCGGGAAAGGGGCAGATAGGTTTTCTCAAGATAACGCACGGGATCGATTGGCGACATTTAGAGCGCGAAAAAGTAATAAACGATCCAACGGCTACGTCGTCGTTAAGGACAACGACATCGGTGTTCACTGGAATGTCAACTCGTTTTCCACGAGCCGTCGAAGGCGGATCGTTTTCCCTACGTAGAGCCCCCCCCCCTGATTCTCTCTGGTTCGGCTCTTACTTCACCTTCTTCCACTCGATAGCTCGGTAAATATACGAGTCGAAACTCCACGCGCGAGCGAGAGCCGTTCATCGACACCGATAGAAATCGCCGTACCATCGGCTGGAATGTCAATTAATTTTTCTCCCCACTTTTTAACCATGGTTGCTTGCGCTTCCGGTAACTCGACGCGTCGGTTCCCGCTTCTTTTACTTCCAGACGTTCGAAATATAATACATCAACGTTGCGAACGGCGTCCATGTTTACAAAAACGCGAACCGAATGCCGGGATGCGCAAGCTGTATGCGCGTACGCGATGGTATGGTTCGCGGACCGCGGAAATCGTCCGTTTCGAAGAATTCCCCCAATTGTCGAAAAAACATAGAAAGCAACCTGCCGATGAGACAATTTCTATTTTTGTGAATGTTGGAATTTGTGAACCCCATTTCCGGAATAAAAGAGAGAACGAATAGAGAAGATTGGTTTTTATGGAACTGCCAGACGCGTGTACACTTTAAGCGATTTGTAATTTCGTAACGAGTGAG
>NW_017100321.1:642558-657723 GCF_001263275.1 Habropoda laboriosa | reverse complement strand
TTGGAGATCGGTCTGTGGATCGAGATTCCTCAGAATGTCAGGTTTCCACGAGGCGAGAAAAAAATACCCTATACGTGAGCCTTGTAGCAACTTAGATAAGTTTCCTCCTATTTCCTTCGAGCACTCTCCCTCCTCCTCCCACTGCCTGCACTCATCTCTACGAGTGAATTGCGGCTTTAGGTAGGGACTGCGTACTTCATCGATGAGGCCGTGCTGAGGCCATTCTGAGGCCGCGCGCTGAGGCCACACTAAGATTCCTCAGAAGGAGATCCGCTCCCGTGTGTCGCAACGTGCGTAGAAACGGTTTTCGCAACCGAATACGAATATATTAATTTCCATTGGGCTTACACGTGTCCAACAACCTGTCCTTCTCTGTCACTTTTCGTAATAGGTCTCAGTTGATGTTCCAGCAGTCTTTCTCGTCGTAATTAATTAATAACATACTTGGGATCTTTCGACAATCGACATTGTTCTTCTATCAGTGATCATTTGCTTATTTCTACAGAATAATTTGTCGATTCTGAAACAGTGGTTTGAAACGACAGGAAATGCAATAAATAAAAAATGATTACCCAATGCTGTTTGCCTATAAGAACCCGCCAGTCATTTATTGTCATTTACTGCAGCGGTTTGTTGAAAATATTCACCACCTGTTATATCGATATTTTTTATTACCATTTTACTACCTCGTTGTTATCTTGTTATAAAATTAGCCGGGAGTCCAAGAAATAACTTGTAGAATTCCTTCGTTTTACAGTTCAATTTCTCACTTGCTGAACGGGAAGGCAACTTTATCCGGCGTCATCTAGTTCCATGCACCGCGCTCGACAGCCCGCCATAATTATTTCTTCCCGCTTATCTCGATGTGCACGCGCCCTTCGCTTTTGTCTCTACGTTTCTCACGGTTGTGGTTGTTCGATTTCGTGCTTCCTCCTTTGTTCCCCCCGAACTGTCTTCTTTTCTGTTTATTTCGCTCGCTCAAGCTTACGCCGCCATTTTTTAACCGCTCCGCGCGCTTATCCTCTGTCCTTGTTTAATCAAAACGTTTGTACCCATTGGAGGAAAGGGGAAAGAACGATGGCAACGATCGATGAGGCATTTGCGGTTTTCCGCGTAATCTCGGTGTTTTCAGAAAGAAAAAAATATCAATAGGAAGAATAACACGTACCATTGGCACGCTCTGTAATTCACCGTACCGGTTCTTGGTTAATTCTTGTTATTATATCACCTTTCGCGATGGACTCAGAGGCAAAGGTTAACATATTCCTCCACGGTGATGATAATGCAAAAAATGAACGTTCTACGACGGGTTCGTTCAGGTCATCGGAATTTATGCTCTTAGTTTATGATCGCATAATCTATGGCTATAAATTAGCGGATCTGAATAAATTTCTGGATATTGGCCGACTCAAGGTTATGTTTATCCATCGGATATTGCATGATAAAGTTTTTTCTTTTAGATCGTCATGGTGTTTATGAAATATTCAGTCGTTTTTCTTAGCAAAAACATGTTAAAAAGTTTCACCCAAAAAATTAACAAATACTAAACTGAAACGTTTTCTAGACACATTATGTCTAGAAAAATTTGTTATACCAGCTCTGATAGTTGTCAATTTATGCGGAATTCTACACGGTCATTTATTCGATATTAACCAATCAGGTAGTCGAGGAACAAGTTTACACGAGCTTCAAAAACTGGCCTTGACTTCGCACGCAGTTACACGCGGGCCTGTTCCCATAACGGGCACTAACTTTCAACGTAGTCTCTACACGTTATAGTGTAAAACAATCGACACAAAAAAATGCGTCTCTAAAACGTCCTTCCTCGTTTCTAAAAGTGAAACGTTTCAGAGCTGAACGAACGAGCTTAAGAAAAATTCCTCTTCTTTCTTTCAGATTACTGGCCTCGCCGAGGCGGAAGGAGTTAATCAACGAGGGGTGCCCATGCCGAGCGTCAGGAAAAATCAGCTGGAGGGTCTTAGGAGTGCGAGAGGAAAATTCACAGAGGGATCAGCCGCGTGAAATTCAACGAAATAGTCGCTGTGAGCGTTAAAACGCATTCTAGCCTGAAAATGCCATCGAAAACGTGTTCTATGATTATGTCGGGACTGATCCTGCTGGTGTTCGCGGTGGTATCGTTCAGGGAAGTGCAAGGACACGTTGCCTTGACTTTTCCGCGTGCGAGGAAGTACGACTTAGACTTCCTGGACAACGCCAGAACACCTGGCCCTTGTGGAATGCCCCGTGGTGAGTGTTTTACTTTCTAACGTTATTCTAAGTTGAATAAAAGTGCCTGAAAGTGAACGATTGTGTCATTTATTATGTTAAACTTTGAGTGGGAGGTTTATACTAAAGTTACCTGGTGCAATTTGTGGTGGTACTTGAGTAATGAGTGTCATGTGAAGGTGGAGGCTGATATAGAATATAGTATGTGCATTGGTTTCCTTTCTTGGAATTGTGGTGCTGCAATAAACCTCGACCTCCTTGCTGTTAGGCCATTGTGGGACTAATTAGCTACTAATAATTATTTACAAAATAGGATAGTGTGTAATATTTTGATGAGTACAGTCAGTCCAGAATTATACTTAACCATTTAAAGTCCTAGAATATAGCCACGTGCCCTGCTTTTTAAATACACCTGAAACTAACCTAACCGCATGTCAAGATACGAGATAAAGAAGTGACCTTAGTGTATCGAAAGTGATTATTATGCTAACAATATAATCGCCAGGTTATGACACGAATTACCACATGACTCAGTAGGCCACGCATGCATTGACGTATTAACACAACGTATCAAAGATCTCAATCAACTCCTTCATCACGTTACAATCTTTTTAACCATTCTCATCTCGTTCTAACAACGTCCAAAAGCGTCAGACAAATGCGAAAAAAAAAGAAACACTGTATCATCGAAACCAGCTAATGTCCCTTCGCGAACTGGACCTGCTCTTCGTAACCGACGGACCGAAAAGAAGCGTGTCCGCGTCTCTGCGCGTAGAAAGAGCGAAGCTGGCGAAACCTGAAATGGCGCATCGTGCCGCGGCGCAAAAGAACAACGACGATTCCCGTTCGATAATGTTACCGACGGAGCAGGTTCTTCGGATGCTGTGGCCCACCTATGCGTCACACGATCCCACGGGCCAGAAGCTAGCGTGCGTGGAATTTTCGCGGTCATACCAAGGAGTATCACGTTTTGTTGTTGTTGATCGATTGTATAGAACACTGAGAGGTGTAGTGGCGGGGGATGAGAAGAAGGGGCGAGAGGGTTCTATGGGAAAACGACATTACACGAAGATATGTCCCGGTGGGGATAGCCCGCTAGTCTGATTCGAAGCGACTTTCACCGACTCGCACGAAGGGAACTCGAACCTCGGCTGCCCGGCCATTACCTTCCACGTCTTGCCTCTACTCTGCAGCTGCACGTACACGTACCTTTTTTTTTTCTTTCCGCTTCGGGCTCTCTCGCATAGTCGCGGGGAATACGTGAACTTTAGATGTACGCGTGCATCGTCGCTTTTATTGTAGAAGGACGGTGGCAGAAAAAGGATATATTGCAAGTTAAAACATTTACCAACAGCTTTAAGTATTTTATTGGAATTAGATACGAATATGAAGTCTAAAAGTTAATTGCATTATTGCGAAAATTGAAAGTATCAATCATAATGCTTTCAATTCGTTAGCCAACTACCAATACGCCATCTCTTAATTTTTCTATACACCAGAAGTCAATCCGTACATTACTCACGAAGTACAATATGTAACCACTACAGTACCATCGAATACGTAAACCGCTCCCGCGTACGTTACAATGAAAAGAAATCAACACTTCTCGACACATCCCACCTGTATTGCTTGAAGCCAGAAGTAGAAACACATGCACGCATGCGCCAGACTCATGACGACCGGTGTCTCGGATTCTGTCACGTGCAGTAATTCTTTTACGGCTCTTCGAATCAAAGATGTTACCGTGTCGATGTCGCCCCGGCGCGTTCTGCTATAATTTAATCGACAGCTCGACCGCTCGTTCCGTGCAATGGGAACGCGAGCTTTCTTTTCAGGGGGACTGGGAGGGGAAAAAAGGCGGTATATATTCCATAAAAGGCAGGATCGGTTGCGGAACGCGAGCTGTTCTTCGGCCGCTTCCGGAAATTAATTGTACACCGCGCCACTCTCGATTATTTCCGGAACCTACGGTCTCGATGCAATATACACCGTCGTAGATCTATATCTTGGCCCCCAAGTGAATCGAGGATGTGAAACTTCGCGTTGGAATTCGTTTTCATAACGACTGATACGATTTCGCGATACAAATGCGTATCCGTCTTGATGCGCGATTCTTGTTTGCGCAGGTACGTTTTTCTGTAATTAATTTCCGCGATCTATTAACGTTTGACGGAATGATTATCATGTTATGAAATGTAATGGATTTGTCGATGGCACATATATGTAAGAAACGTAATTGAACGAATAGCTACAGATTTGAAAAATGTTTCGAATAGTTTCTTATTTATCTTTCATGGAAGGGAAAGGACATATCCAAACTGCACTCGACATATCCAAACATATTATACAATTCCTCGTATTGCTTAATGTATGAAAGAGGGAAAAAGTAGACATTACAAATAAAGATACGGTTTTACCGTTTCTTTTTCCATTCGATCCGATCTTCATTTTTAAAAAACGAGCGTAGATGAGAGTATCCGCGGCCAAGACTTAGCTGAACTTGCATTTATGCATGTTTCCGGTGATTGTCATAAATTATCGTGTCTCGTTACCGTAATGAATATTAACATTTTCATTGTTCGTAAATTCCCTCGTCTAAATCGATGAGCCTGAGAAATTACGAGTTTCCGTTTCTCGAAGTAATTTAACGCGCGGCGAACGATCGTGAAAATTTGTATAGAATGGTGGCGCGCGCACGCTCGCAACGTTGCATAATATACGTGGCTTTATGTTGCAGGCGATATTAAGACTACCTTACTGTCTGGGAGTAACTTCAACGTCACGTGGCATCTGGCTTATCCTCATCGAGTAAGTAAATATTTTTCATCCTGTATGAACATACCTAATTAAATACAGAAACGAAAGGGATCTAAGCATTAACCGTTGCTTCGTAATCTCGTTAATTCTCTCGTTCACTTTTTTCGCGTTGCAGCAGGACTTTTACTCGGGCGATAATTGAATTCCATTGAATTTCGTTAGCCAATGGTAAAAAAAGAAAGCTGCAGAACCATTGCAGCGAGACCGGTCGGTAATTTCTGTGTAGACGTGCTTTTTAGCTAAACACGTATTAACATCTCTCGAGACTCGAACTGCGCATGCGCGACGTTGCAGAAAAAAGCTTAGGAAATGTATGCAGTTGTTTAAGAGGAAAAAACTATTCCAACGGTTATGTGAGAGGTGAATATAAAATCGTGCCTAGTATTTTATTGTATTTCACGTTATACTTGGACTTTCTCCGATATGGAATTTTTCGCATACATGTCTTCGACACGATGCGAGTCCAACTTCTTATTGTTTATACAGTGTGATACAAAAAAAGGGTTCATAACTGGAGCTATTGTTCACTGATCACGAAGATGTGTAATTAACATTTCTCTGGTGACGCGTCGTTTCATAATAAGATAATGATATGTTATGATAAGTGTGTAGAGTGGAAAGACAGATAATCCATTGTTTCCATACAATACAATAGCTCACGAAGCGAGAAAGTCACTTGCTTGAACTGAAACAAGAAAGTGTTTATAACTTTGAAAATATTAATTTTTCGACCCATTGTTCATTAGGACTTTTTTTCATCATTTGACGAATACTAATCTTGCCATAGAAGTTATGAACCCTTTATTTTTATCACCCTGTATATGTTGATTGCACGGGTTTTGCTTACATGTACGCAACGTGCGTTACGATTCCATTACACCTGTTATTACTTAACTCATTACAGCAGTCCTTCATCGCCAGTGATTCATTAACGATACCCGGTGCCAATTAGCACTCAATATTGTAGTTACTTAACCCATACACTTTAATCTGCAGATGTGATCATGACTCATCTTGTGGGAAACGCATGAAAAGAATTATAAAATACCTTAACAACTTCTTTAACTGTCGAGAGAGAATTCCTGATGCATTAACTATAGAGAGAAATCAAAGATGAAATACACGCGGATCAGGGGTGGGGGAAAAGTTCCGGGAAACGTGTGATGAGTGAAAAAACCGGTCACCCATCCATCCCATGATACACGATCGATGGTAGCTTAACCTCACTAATCACTTAAACATTCACATCCGTATTCCATCATCACTCATAATACAAAACTTTTCCTATTTCTAACCTATACGTACTCCAAGTGTAAATGCTATATTAAAGATAAATCCATCTGTGTAACTTTTCTCAATTTCGATTACGAAAAGTCACGGTAGCAGACGAGAAGCTTAAGGCACGTTCGTAACACCGTGCCACAATGGCAGGCCAGCATAGCCAGAAATTCATATTCTTCACGACGCGTCGCGCAGAGTACCTAAGTCATCGTGAAAGACATCACGAATTTGTCCGCACGTGGTCTATACGAAAGGGAAAGAAAAGAACAGAGGCTGAGGCCGGCCTACGCTTGCACACGTCGTCGCTCAAGGTGACACCCGTTGAATAATTCAGAAGCGAAGCTCGGCATGCGTTCCCGGTGCTTCGTGTACCTTACGTAGATAGGTAGGTCGGAGGAAAGAAGGTGGTAAGGGACATAAGTCGCTTTGCATGTAGACGCGTACATGAGAGAGCAGCTTGTGCTCCGTGGAACACATCGGTATGTCGGGTACCGTAACTCGGCTGTCGCCAATGACTCGGATCGAAGCCAAAGCTCTCGGATCCGTTGCTGGAAACGCAGTTGAGCCGTGAACGGATGGCTGCAGGATAAGTAAAACTCTGTATTATAACCAGCAACTAAGTAAATTCAGGAAAAAGAAAGAAAAATTTACGCAGACTTTTTTTCTTTTCATTTTATTGTATGTATATGATACAATCTTGAGTTGTTGCTAGAATCGTAATAATTATTAATTTGTTATTATTAAATTGAAGTGCCATACCATTAGTTGTTTGTACTTAATAAAATGTGGTTAATTATAGATTATGGAAACTGGTTTTAAGTTTTTTCAATCTTTTTAAAAGCATGAATAAATAGTTTAAGGTTAAATTTTCGAAGTCTACGCCAATGCGCTCTATTTGCTGCAATATGTTTGTATGATAGAATAACATGTTTTATGGAATGTAAATGTACTGGTTCTATACTCGAACAGCTCTAAATTAAAGTAACTTTCAAAATCTGTTTACGATGCGAAGTGAACGTAACTTCAAACTTATCTTCAATTGTAAACTTGATTTCGTATCGTATCGTATAGATTCTCTCTGAACCGTAACAGACTTCATACCAATCTATAATACACGTATTTCGTACACGATCTTCGATATGGTTTCTTTTCCTCAGCGACTGGTTTTAAACAGCTTGACCGTAAAGCTAGATGACTCGCAAATTCTGCACACTAAAATATCTGTGGCACGAGAAAAATTCGACAATAACGCTAGAACCGCTGCAGGTGTGTGCCGTGCGAAGCAGTACCACTTCGCGAGACCGCCTCTTCCCTTTCTCCTTCTCCTTTCGAGTGGCGGCGTAATCGTTGTGCACTGTTGGAAAACATTTCAAACTCTCTCGCGTGAATTTTCGAGGGGACTTTTATTAAAAGTGACGAGCGTCTCCGGTGAATGGATCCCGTTCTGTCAGCCAACGCGTTCCTGTCACTATATTTTATAATATTCCTCCATGATACGTCTTTAACACCTTAGAAAATAATAATAATACCTCAAAAATAAAAAAATAAAAAATTCGTTATGTTCCACGAAAAAAAGACTTATGTGGTTTCCGATCGATGTCGATAAAACGTTATCGACAGAGTTTACAAGTTATGATGACGCGTGGAATGCGGTTAATAATTGGAAAACACGGCACGTAGAAGGAAACGCAATGTTGTCTCTCGACTACGAATTAACTAATAACGGTTCTTTACCTCGGATCTTTCCACAGAGGTGTCGGATTGACATCGACAATCATTAAATTAACGCTCGTGTCATTACGTTGTTACCGGTTGCGAGACGTTGATCTCCCGCGGCGACATCTCTCTCTTCCTATTTCCAATTCGGTGGACGTTTCATAAATATGGTGTTTGTTTCGTAACGGCGGAATCGCGCGAGTCGTACCGACAAAGCGTTAACCAAAGTTGTCTACAATTTATTTCTCTCTCTCGCTTTTTTGTTTTTTTTTTTTTTAGCGTGACCGATCGATCGGAAGGCCAGTTTCTATGTCACGGATCTGCGATAAGCTCGTTCGATACCGCTGCCCGTGCGCGCGATCGATGTCTCAACGTCCTCTTGACCGTTTCTCGCTTCCGATGTGAGCGTAGCGAAAGAAACCGCATGAAAGTTCACTCATTGGAACCAAAACGATTCCGTTTGTGACTTACTTGCAGTTGCAAACGTAACGAGATTAATTCGACTTCGTTAAATGTGTGTAATGCGAATTTGTATTCTGCGGTTTCATTATCGGCCATTTTTTATGACTGATACTTCGAACATTTTGCGATTTTACTGCTTCGAAGATTTGCCGTTAGGCGGGTTAAAAATTCATAATTTAATTAATATTCCATACGTCCTTCTTTTTTAATTTCGTTTTAACCTCGTATGTTTAGGGTGGATTTCGATTGCAAATATTGGACGCTCTTGACAGGCCGTTGGTTGACTTAACCCCTGTGACTAAGAACAGCGAGTTCGTAGAAGATGACGCTACGTGAGTGAAAACAAATGTTGGTCTTTTTCTTTTCGTTTTAGTCACTTTTTTTTAATGTTCAAAAAATGAATCATTGATTTTCAGTGCGCAAGGTTATGCTGTGCAATTACCTCAAAATTTCACGTGTACAGACTGCACGATTCGGCTTCTTCGAGAAGCCGAGGAATGGGGCGCGAGTTATAGATTCTGGTCTTGTGCCGATATCGATGTAAGTATTTAATGTTAAAATTAACAATGAACAAAATTAAACGAATCTATTAGAATAATAATATTCAATAAAATACAATTTCTTTTGTAATGATTCATGCATTTTGAAACAGTCTATAGCGTCCTATATCGCACTTCCTGATACTTCATAATTTATATCCGTTAGATCATCGATAGAAAGGCATACAGAGAGGATTGCAGCGGTCACGGCCGTTATCTGCTGGGTCGGTGTAGATGCGATCGACTGTATCACGGCACAAGGTGCGAATTTAAGGAGGAATGCCTGGACGACTCAGACTGCGGTATTCAGGGCACGTGCATTGACAATGGCGGCACGACCGCACCCATCAAGCACTGCTACTGCAACATCGGTTGGTTCGGGCCGGGTTGTGCGAAGAGTAAGTTTCACCGAACCACGATTTGATGCTTCCTCTAGAAACCAACCAAATTGGAACAATTTTCTTACACCATACTTTCCAAGTCCTTTATGTGTCTTCCAGCTTTAGGTCATACTGCTTAATACAGTATGTAACAAGAGATCTTCCTGTGACTCTGAGTTTTTGCAATCTGAGTCAACTTTTGTTACATACTTATCTAACCTTGAAGCATAAGAAATAAAATAAATTTCAGACAAAAGATGTAATATTTTTTATTAATTATTTTCAGGATCCCCAATTAAAACTATTGACGTAGAATTAGACGCCTACAGTATGAGGAAATTCTCAGACAATTTCACATTCTTTTGGCGTATATTGAAAGAGAGCAAAGAACTCGAGGGCATTATGGTGGTAAATAGTACAACCTGGGTCGGAATTGGCTGGAGACCAAGCGACCTGACTCCACTCTGTCGCTCCTTCCCTGAGATTCAAGAACGTCCAAAGGATGAACCGCTTCCTCAGCCAGAACCAAAAGCGGAACCAGAACCAGAGTCTGAACCAAAAGCTGAACCCAAACCTGAACCCAAACTTGGACCGAAACCTGAACCTGAACCCGAATTTGGAACTGAAAGATCCGGTACTAAGAGAAGATCGGCTAAAGCTCATGATCTTGCTTCATTAGAGTTGACTCCTCCACCAGATGTAGATGTCACTGTACAAACTAGTGTGACTTATCGCGTCAGCACAAAGCAAGGTGCAAATTTTATTAGTATACAGGGCGTCTCACTTATGATGAACATCTAAATTATTTCGGTAAGAAAACATGACTAAAGTAGTTTATGATTAAAAAAAAGGTCCCTCCAAGGTCATCTTTAAGGTCATTCCAAAGTTATCGACATTTTTTTGCATATTAACATGCTTACTTCTCCCTTGTTTCATTATTTTTACATTGGTCAAAATCATTTCAAGGTAACGGCGTCATAGGTCGGTGAACTCGTCTTGAAGTTGGTTGTAATGTAGCATTATAGAAAACAAATGTTAGTATACAAGAATATGTCAATAACTTTGGATTGACCTTCAAGATGATCTTGAGGATTTTTGTTTTATCATCGCCAAATGAACGTTCTCAAATTGTAAACTCTTCTTAATCATTATTTCTAACTTTGAAAAACAGCAGAAATAATTTAGATGTCCATTATAAATGAGACAGCCTGTATATTTTGACTTCTTAAGATTACATGTATGTAATATTAAATGGTGTATTTTATGTTTACATAGGACGTAAGAAGAGGTCACCAGAATCCACAGGAACTTCTGTAAATGGTATGTATTGACATTTAACCCAGGTACAGATAAGAGACCCCACGCTTCCCGTATTGACATAGTAGCAACGTGTAGTGTGCTTCCCAAAGAGTAGTTGAATATTTGGCGTCCCTCCGTTTATTTGAGACCCTACGCACGAGGTGGTGGTCCGTAAGAAACAAGCAGTAGGTAGTTGGCACGACGATCGATGCTTTGTTGCACAGGGGAACCCGTCGCCGAGCCGAGCACTATCGACAGCACCAACACCACGCCTGAACCAGAACCCAAATCCGAACCTGAACCTACTTCAGAACCAGAGCCCAAATCTGAACCTGAATCAAGCACAGAACCAGAACCTAAATCTGAACCTGAACCCAGTTCAATACCAGAACCCAAATCTGAACCTGAACCCAGTTCAATACCAGAACCCAAATCTGAACCTGAACCAGTATCCAATGCGGAAGCCATCTTGGCCTCTAAACCAAAGCCAAAATCCCATCCTGAACCAAGGTCCAGTGCAGAGCCAAAGTCTGAACCTGAACCCAAGTCTGAACCAGAACCTAGTTCAGAGCCTGAACCCAAGTCTGAACCGGAACCCAGTTCAGAACCGGAACCTAAGTCTGAGTCAGAACCTAGTTCAGAGCCGGAGCCGAAATCTAAACCAGAACCTAGTTCAGAACCGGAACCCAGTTCCGAGCCAGAGCCAAAGTCAGAGCCGGAGCCAAAGTCTAAGCCAACCGTGGAACCAGAGCCAATTTCAGGCCTTAAGTCGAGCGCAACAAAAGGTAACAGAAGCTGATGAGGCAATTCGACGCTTGTTTTTCCCTTGATTATTACTGCACGGGCTTTTGATTTGTACGGAGTTAATATTGGTCAGAGTGATTCACACCTATGCATATTCTTGAGTTTGAATTAATGCTGTTCAAGATTATTTTGAAACACTGCACATTTTAGATGACTCCATTAATTTAATTGTATTTTATCATTGACAAAAATTAATAGTGAAAATAACGAAGATACTTTGAATACTTTTATAAGGGTGTGAAAACTTTGACAATTTAGTCAAAAAGAATTTTGCTGATTTAATATGAAGATATAGATAAAATACTTGGTAAAATAGTAGTTTCCGTAGTATATAAACAATAATTTCAATTAAATTAGTAACCATTCACATAATCAGTAGCATTGATACTAACATATTACACATATTACTAAATGGAATAGGTAGGATGTTAATATTTGTACTTTTGAATTATATTTATCTTAGTACTAGCTTCCTTTTCTTGCTTCCGCATAACGACCCAATAACTTCCATGTAAGTGCACATGCACTTCAATCAAACACTGTAAAATGAAACTCCACCCACTGTTTTGTACATTTTGTGATAAATGTTTGTGACTATTGTACATTAGATTAAAAATTTAAATCATGCAACAAGGAACTTCATCATATCATGCAATATCTCAAGTTCATCATATCATATATTAAAAATCAGGACACAGTCTGTAGATCATTTTAATCTAACATCACATTTCATGATCAAAGCAATCTTACCTGGAACACATAAATACACACCAAAACACGACTTCAACCCCATGGACTGCACCGACATTATAATTGGATCAGCGAGAGGAAATAGTCACAGAATTGGTGATTATTACACCAGAGACAGGTCGACGCCAAGAAAAGACGAATATTGGGGTGGAAGAGACACTTTAACCGCTGCCATGGGTTTTGAGCGCGATGGCGTAACAACAATACTCTTTAGAAGGAAGTTGGTAGCGAACGAGCCAACTGATCACGAAATTATCGATGCTAACATGCAAGTAATATGGGCTAAGGGTCAAGAACCTGGAAACTATGTTCATCATCCACCAAGTGGCATTGAGAAGGCCAAGGTCAATGTGAAAGACTTCTACAAAGCTGACGAGCTCAAGTATCACGGACATGGAGCACAGAGGGGAGCATTGACGCTTAATTTCTTTGGTAGGTCAACGAAGAAATGTTTGTCGACAAAGTATATTATTATTAATAACCTTCTAAGGTTAATCTTTGGAAATCTTTGGTATTAAGTAGAGTTTTATCAATATCTTCAGATGAAAAGAAGAGGCAAGAGATGACGAATGGCGAAGGTGATGCAGCGATGCCAGTTTCAACCTGTAGTGGCGAGTGGCATTATCCAAAACATTGTATATCTGAAAATGATACCTGTGAATATTCCATTCAATGGACATATAAGAGTCGAAAGGATCAATTGTCCTTCGTTATTTCTACTACCAACACAAATACTTGGACTGGCGTTGGATTCTCCGACGATGAAAAAATGGTATGCGTCAACCGCAAAATAACATATCCCGTTTTAATCAATTCAATGGAGGCTAATATAAAATCAATTGGCCACTCAAAATTATCGAGTACTAGATCCACCATTATGACATTATAATACTCCTCCTTTCATTCAATCAGTAAAAATCAATTTTATCCACAAACTCTGACGAGAGAAGTAGTTCAAGATAGATTCTCCTCTTTGTTATTAGTCGCAAACAGATGCGGTGTTGGGCTGGGTCGACGACAAATCGGGTCGAGCTTTCCTCATGGACACTTGGATCAGCGGATATAATGCCCCGTTGCTCGATCCATCTCAAGATATCTACAACACAGGCGGCAGTAAAGTGGATGGTGTAACGACGCTCAAGTTCTCGAGGAAACGGATAACAAAGGACAATAGGGATCTGTCTTTCACGGACGATCGCTGCTTGTACATGATGTATCCAGTTAAGGGTGGTATTTTCAACGCTGTTAGCAAGAAGATACGTAAACACGACGCCGTGCCCGTTGTTTCCTCTGAAAGGATATGCATAAAGTCTTGTGGTCTGGAAGGTTGGTCTTTTGTTATGGTACATTTTATGATCATAGACTGTATACATTCTAGAAGAACTTTTTTTTGTACATGTTCAGAGTAATTCTGAATGGTTGGAATTAGTTAACAACTCATTTTTAAGTGAAGATAGTAAATAACAAGAGAATATAAAAAAAGAACTTGTTACATTCTTGCAGAAATGGAGGATGTTACAACACCAACACCTCCAAGGTTACATTACGACGTGGAAGTGAAACTGGTAAATCTGGGTGATGGTTTTATGGCGCCTACTCCTGGTACACCTGATTTTGAAGTAATTTCGAACACGATTTCCGACAGCTTTGGCCCAGTGCTTGATAAACTACCGGGTTATTACCAAATCCGTCTCAATGAGTTACAGAAGTCAGTATTTGTACAATGCTTAATTTTTTTACATTTGAATATATTAGTAAATCTGTTTGATTCGTTATGTTTAGGAATGATGAGCAAAACGGTGTTATCGCGCGCATGGATTTGATCTTAGATAAAAACGAAGTGAAAGGTAGATCGTTAAAACCTCTGGATACTAGTACAGCCGCAGAAAAAGCGTTAAAAGAGGCATTGGTTAGCGGAAAAGTCGGTGCACTGAGTGTGGATCCACAGTATTTGATCGTCAGAGCTCCACGAGGTATATGAAAAATATTTTTAACGTTGAATTTTTAAAAAAGATTAATACGACTTTCAAGAACCATTCGAAATATCTTCCAATTGTTGTGCGTCTATTTAAACATTTAACATCAAAACAATTCCCGCCCCGAACATAACCAATAATTTATACAACTTCTTAAGTTTTTCTGTAATGTCGTGTTTAATTCGATACCATGCCTTTCCCCTCGGACATTCGAAGGGAACGCTATCATTACAACAAACTTAACAAAGCGAGTTTATTATTAGTGACAAGCTAACAACCTGTTCATGTATATCTCTAGCTCCATACAGTACGTATATTCGTATCGTAATTAAGTGTATTAAGTAATATATAAGGCATCGATCCAAGTTCGGTCAACAGTAAATGACTTGGGTGGTGGAGGAGACGCAGATGAGGGATCGTCATTTACCTCAGACCTGTTCCTCGACGCGACGAAGCTGTACATCCTCGTTGGGTGCGTTGCTGCGTTGCTTGCCCTCGCTCTACTACAAGCAAGCTGTACTCTCTACAGATCGTCGAAGAGGCGAGCGACAAAGGTACCATACATCACCTACAGTTATACATATATATATGTATTAATTTTTATACATTTTTTCTCCCTTTTATTTTATTGTAATTTCTTTGTTTTGTTACTTTCTGTTCGCGTCCTAATTACTTCTCTCTTTTTGTATCGTGTGTGCATCTAACTGTGTTTGTAAAACGTCTTAGCGCTGTGGTATAGCCTAAAGCAGTGCTGGTTCTCAACCTGTGTATGCGCATCGGTGTCTATAAGTAAACCTGTTTGCTACTTCGATTCTTGGACCTATCGGTAGAGTCTTCTAACATTTACAAGACTCCAATTGTGATTTGCAGTAGCAAAAATCATTAGTTCTTTAGAATTCTGTTTAATTAGTTTAG
>NW_017100321.1:639429-642529 GCF_001263275.1 Habropoda laboriosa | reverse complement strand
TACCCGTTGAAATGAATGAAAGGCAAAATGATGCTTGAAACCTCTTCTTGAACCGTGTATTACACACTCGTGAGAATACGGTAGAAGTTTCTTTTTGAATGACTAGAAACGCATGATGAGTACTTCGTTAAAAAAAAAAAGAAAAAACAATATGTTTTCATCGCGCTGGCGACATACCCGAGCCTAGACACTAGCGCCACTTCAAACTCAACTCTTCACTGCTGCTCCACTCTTTTTTTTTATGAACTCGAAAAACGACCTTCTGCTTCGCTTGTGTTGCATGATCCGCGCTCTCCGCGACCATCACTGTGTAAAGAGGGTGTACTCGCTGCCTCTGGCTTCTTGTGACGCGCCCAACCCGATTCATCGCACGAACGCGACGCGGTATCATCGACAAAACGGCGATCACCATCACCATCACCACCACCATCATCTTCGGCATCATCACCAACACGCTCCGTATGAAATGCATCGTCCTAATCCCAGCTGGTAGAACTTCACACTCGGTACACGATCCGGCGCGCTAAATTATTACTCGTCGTACGCTCGTTTGCTCACTAATCCAGGTATTTCTACACTGGTAGTCTTCTTCTTCTTCTTCTCTTGCTTTCTCTTTCTTCTTTCACCTACCGTTATCTTCTTCATTGTGTGTATCTCACGTAGTCAGTTCTCGAACTGACGTGCAATAAGAAATATATAGCATCCAAGAGAATTTCACAAAACACATAACCTCTATGTCATGATCTTCATTCATTTGTTTCGTAAATTAATACATCAACAAAATCAACGTATACAATCTTCATTTAGATTCATCTTTCCAGCAGACATGTTCTGATAATTAACATAAAATAATAACAATAATCATCACTTGTTTCAGGATCGTTTGATCGCCAGTAATGCTTGGAAGGACTACGCTTCAGGCGCCAACACAAACTTCGCTTTCGAGGCGTTCGAGACGGAGGAGAAGGCGCCACCACCGCCGGTCTCCAGTTTACCCCGTCACAGAGAGATGACTGAAAACGGGTTGGGTACGGATACCGTAGAAGGCCCAAATAGGATGGTAGGACCACGAGCAACGTACAGTTTGCCACGTGCACCAGGTTCGAGGCATACAGCACCCATTCAACCTGGTTACTACACACAAGATCGCAGGGATCATTATCACCGATCGAAGAACATGCACAATCCGGCAGGCGGCGGTGTGTCAACTCAGCCGAATCAGCCTGACTTTTACTTCATGCCCAGCCAGCGTAAATACAGCGGTGAGGTCGTGCGTGTATACGTAGATTACGGAAGTCAGGCGCCGAAGTAATCGGAAGAAGCATACATCATATCGAAGTCCAACGAACGATAAAAAGAAAAAAAAAACAAAAACCCCCGTCAGTGACAGTGCTGCCCTCTTCTCTGCTTTCCCTCGGTCAAATCCCAAGCGGACGATTAAATATACCTCGCTTCAGTGAAGCGACCCTGTACATAAAAACACGTCTGGTGGACCTGGAGAAAACGAGACTTCGAAACGAGCCCTCCCTCCGGTGCTTCTTTCATTATATTATTTTGTGTTCTTTTGTTTATTATTCGATGGATCGTTGTTCTGTCATAATTTTTCTTTTCTTTCCCGTTTGTGTCGTTTTATGCTCGATCGTGTGATCGCGAGCGTCGAACGGGGGCAAACACGCACGGTGTTCATTTAACAGAAGTACGCAGAAGTGGCGCTTACGACCAAAGAGTTATCGATAAGGCGCGCTCGATGCGCGGTTCTGTACAAAAGCGCGTGGAGAAACACACAGCACAATATCACTGTAACTCTCTGAATGGGTGGCCAGGTACGTGTGTGGATTATTATGTCCAGACTGTACCCGTGCGCCATTTACACAAGCAACATTTTACATGTACTTACGAGCAAGCATGGACGTTTGAGCAATAAAACGTTTGTACATTTTTTTAATCGAACGCACGCTTTCTCTCTCAAGGATCAATTATTTCGTCGAGTTACTAACTTCTTCTTTTTTCTTGGTTGATTTCGAAGAAACGAAGGGAAACACTATTTTCTTCTTTTTTGTTTCTTTATCACGTGTAATAACCATTAAGTTCACGTAGAGTTTTTTCGTGATCTATTATTCAGATATTTACCAAAATAGAGAAATTGTGGTTGAAGAAAGTTTCTGAAGTGAAAATATGCAATCGAATATGTATTCTCGACTCAAAACGGGGCGTGCTAAATGTGTATATATATACATATATAATGTCGCACACAAAACGCTGAAGTAAAGCGTTTTAAAAATATCCTTTTGATTTAGAACTGGCATAACTCGTCGACAATAAATCATATCTATCTACGTTCAAGGCGAATCGATTACTGTGTGCCAGCGAACACAATGCCAACGAAGAAAATAGAAACAAAAAGAAACGAAAATTGCGTGAATTTATGGCTATAGTAATTCTCCTATTAATGCCAACAAATAGTGCTGGACAATGATCATAAGAGACGCAGCAAACAGCACCCGTAAAGAATTCATTTCCACCGAGTTACCTAAATTTCATTCTTTTTTTTTTATGCTAGCCGTTAATGGATTATTATAGAAATTGTAATACTTACAATGACAATACTGTCGATAAAGACAGTCGTGTTGGTACGGATTATAAATTATTACAATAGTGGTAAAATTAACGATAATACTTGTAATAATCATAATAACGATAGTAGCAGCAGTAGTAACGATGGCAATAATATTACAGTATTAATATTACATTAACGTCGTTAACAACGGCGTCGCGCGCAAAACCATGACTTCCGACGTGTTCTCCATGAGCGATGGAATATTTAAGATCAATATAATTAATTAAGTAATAATAATAATAATTATAATAAGGCGACACCACCAGGTAAGCTTTTCTTTTTTTTTTCTTCTTAATATACCTCTGAAAGTCTGGTGTATTCGGAAGCCAATTATAGCACGCATTGCCTCTCTTGATCCTATCATTATATAACTAGTATCGAGCTCATATTTTCGGTCCTACCGTAAAATTTTTTTTTCACCTCTTCGGTCACACGGTGCGAAGTATGAGAAACAGGGGCCTACACGCTCTGAATCACGTACCG
>NW_017100321.1:624535-639274 GCF_001263275.1 Habropoda laboriosa | reverse complement strand
TAATTTCATGTTTTTTTTTTTTTTACTTTTTTTGGTTTTTCTTCATTCCATCGCTATCACATTCTTTCATTCAAGCGCATGCGAGCACGCATGAGCGCACACATCCATATAACCCTGTCTTCTTTCTCGCCCGTTGCTTTTACTCTCATCATTCCCCTCTCCTCTTTTTAACTTTACCTTTGTTTTTCTTTCTTTTTAAGTCTTCCCTTTATGCTCACGCGCACTGGCATCATTTTATAGACACATACAACACGTAAGATCAGCAGCACAGTTTTTTTTTTCTATTTTTTTTCGTTTCTTCTCGACCGTCGATCAAAGCAGTGTAGTAAGAGAGTACGGACAGGCGAACATCTGATAAATGGAGTGAACACGATAGTAAGGCTTAATTTAAATTTGTTAGTAAATTGTAATTCCGCGCGCGCTAATTCATTCTCTGTGCACAGACAAGCCTGTTTCCACGCAGGTATGCACTCGAACGACGGGGGAGGCTGGCTGGGGCTCTCTCTCTCTCTCGCTTTCTTTCTGTCATTTTCTGAGCTTACCCTATTTACTTAAAACGTTATAATCGTTTCTCTCTGTATTAATTTCCATTATCTATACTCGTGTTTTCCCCCTTTTTGAACGATGTGTCTTTCTCTCAGTTACGGAACTATATATTTTGTTTTTTTGTAATCTGTATTATTACCCCGTTCTCTCTCTATCACCTCATTCTCTCCCACACTATCTCTCTCTCCCTTTCTCTCTCTTATAACATCTATCTATATTGTCACTTCGGCAGATGCCAACACGATCGTTCCCCACATCCGTTCCGCTATCCTGCATCGCGCTCGTTCATCCGCCGCTTTTTCTTAGCTCGTTCACTTTCTCTGCCTGACGTCGGAGTCCTTGTTGGGCGTTGGCTTGCTGTGGAACCAGACGAAAATGACTATTAAAACGGTGCGACCATGTTACACGAAGGTAAATGGATACAAGGATGAGTCACGCACAATTTATACGAGAGCAAAACAGTATGGCGGCGTGTAATCGATATATACACGATGTACACAGCTTGCATCGGAAAAGATACATTATATAATAGGAAACTTCAGGAGTATAACCTCTTTTCGTGTTAAGAATGGGAAAAACAGTTGTTGAAATCCAACCGTATGCTTCCTCCTCTTTTCACACATAGAGATCTCTCTACGTTTGCGTTTCTCTACTTTCACAGTGTTCTTTTATGAGGGTGCGCCAGTGAATTTGAAAGCGACGATACGACTTCAGAGGGAAAGATCGAAAGCAATAGCGGGACAAACTCAACCGCGCTGGTGCAGACGATCGACGTGGTTCTTTGTAAAAGGAGTGCAAGATGGTGCGTTTGGTTCTGTGACCTGGGAATTCCAGCGTTGGGAGCGGGGAATCGATGGGAAGTTCGGAAGGTGGAAGGGGTCCGCGCAATGGAATGTAGTATTCCAATTTGTCGTCTCTTCTGCTTCTACGTGGATCTCTGTATATTTTCGTTGCAATAATGAATTTTCAATTTGCAATGGAATTAAATAGTAATGAATGAATAACCAAAATAGGTACATACGTATCAGGACTCTGATCAGTGTCAGATTCCTCGAGCTCAGCTTTGTTTCGTTTCTTCTCATAGATTAGGATGATAGCGCACAGAACAACGACCTCCGCGCAAATACCTAAGAAGGGCCATAGTGCGGCGAGCTTGTCTTTGACCCTAAGGAATGTGTGGGCCTCTGCCATGTGATGCTCAGAGTTATCGGACCAGTTGTAGGATACCCTGCAGAAAACGTTGCCACGATCGTTCATATCGATGTTTTCGACCGTTAAGATGGCGCCGTAGATGCCCCTTTCGTGGTCCCATCCGAGCTTAACGCGACCATTGCTGCTCGTGTAATTCTGGTCCCCGAACGTCCATGATACTTTGATACCAGGACTCTGCTTACCGGCACATGTTAAATGCAGCTTCTCCCCCTCCACCACGCTTGTCGAATCTGTCATGTACGCCGTGGGTCTTGCTGTGAACAACAAGCAAGCACGTTCAATTTGAATTTAAAATTGAAATGGAAATAATAAAGGAGGGGGAAAAAAAGAAGGTGGAATCAATCCATTAAGAAGATTGACATCTCTTGCAAGAAATAATCTTGCAATAGAGACAGTGTAATCAGATTAGAGTATAGTTTTCATGGTGGAATGAGATACTTACGTACGATCCTGTACTCTGTGGTGGAGTTGGTTCCTTTGCAAGTATAATTTCCATGCAAGATGTCTGAGGTCTTCAGAAGCTCCAAGGTGCCTGTTTCGTTGTCTATCTTAATGATATCGTCACTGCCAGCCAAGGCAGTATGAATTGGAACGTTTTCCTTCAACCATTGCAATTTCTCACCGGCACTTCTGTTCGCGCATTCTAATGCCAGTGGAACATCCTTGGGCGTTAGCACTCTGATCTTGATGTCTGTTGTGAAGAAAGAACTATTCTGGTTAGATTATATCAAATGATTATTTACAAAATTTACACACCAACACCGGTATTCCAAATGTGTTAGTTTCACAATTTCAAGTATAAATTCACAAAATTCCACGTTCGAGTTATATAACATAACTTTCGAGATCCCTGCATCTATTTCACGATCTCACTCTCTTTATCTTCAATATTATTCTTATCAGAACAATTCAGATCGTATCGTTATCTGTTGAAAGTGTAAGAAAACCAACGTAAGAATCGATTTATTACCTTCGCGGATAAAATACGTCGTTCTACCTAGTTTTCACTTATCACACACCTCTTCTTCAACACGGTAACACTTTCAAAACATGGCTAATTAAAATTCGCTACCGTTTAAAAAATACATCTATTTAATCTAGCAATGAAAAAAACAAAAATACAAAATAAATACTCTCCGCGTAGTCCACGTACAAATTTCGTAAAATTTCTCAAACTTTTCTAATTCTCAAGTAAACAATTGCCAGAGTAGAATAATTCCACGTAAACGGAGATAAATCTAATTGCCTATTTATTCTTCTAACAGCCTTCAAATTCCACGATTCTCCAGGCGTAATTAAATTGAAAAGCAACAGGAACGTTATATCGTATTAAGTAATAATTCTGAGTAAAAGAATATAGCCAAGGTTGTGTTCGAAGCTATTCCATTCTCAAAGAAACAACATATGTCTCGCTGTGTGATAAGAATTGCAAGCAAATAAAAGCGACAGTGATATAAACTAGCGAGAGACGACTGCAACGTGGATTACATCATGGAACGCGTTTATCGAAAGAATAAACATTTCCTCGAAGCAGACAACAGTAACAGCGCACGTGTAATCGAAGGAAAAAGCATTTTAATTAGTCGCAAAGCAGCGTTCATTGACAATTACACTCGACGTACTACTGCTTCATCTCGCACACAATACAGTCAACAGGCGGCAATAGGCCTAGAGTAGATATTAATCATATCCAATTACCATTTACATTTGCGCAACTAGATAAGCATCGAAGCTGAAAAATCATGCGTCATGAAAAGCGAAGGTGGTGTACGGCGCGCAGAGCTCCATGCTAACTGTACAACCGCGAGTACTTTCATCGTGTGATACCGTTTACAAAAAAAAAAAACAGCTGGCTATTATCACAGATTATTCGATACGCAAGCAACGAGTGAGTTATATCGTTAATCTGATAATCCTAATCCAGAAGTGAACTTTGAACTTTAACGCAACGGCTAGAATTTGTGGATTAATGAATGACGAACGGATCGATGGTGTACAATGATGTTCGTTAATAATATGCTTCTCCACGCCGATTCGAGCAATTTACAGGTGTCGCGGTTCAAATAAACTGAGATGTAGGTTAACGAGACCACTAGAAACTCTTGACGAGTGTTTAAAAAGTACCGGTAACATATTGCTTAACAAGGTTGTCTTAAAATACTTGGAAAAAAAACAGGTGAAAAGATACAATTCTGTCTGGAATTATAGTACATTGTTATACACATCCTATACAAATTTATTCTGTTGTTATTTAAGAATATTTCCTCCACAGTGAATAATATCAAAAGCAACTTATTAGTCAAATCGACGCATTTCCAAGTAATGCATTATTCAGTATTTTTATGGTACAGGAAAGAATTCAGAGGGTGGGGGAAACTTTCTACGCAACGCGTTATCGTGAGGGCACACTCTTCGAGCGGCCTGCATTAACCAGCTGACTTCACGCGTACTATGTAAGACTTCTCACAGCTATCAAGCTCAAGCAATTCCAGCATTTCCAGCAGGTCCATTCAGCATGCAACAGAAATCACACAGTCGTCAATGTACATTCGAATAATCAGTGTGCAGGTTATATGTAGCGTATACATGCAGTAAAAAAGCAAAAATATGTGTAAATAAATGTTAGAAATGTAAGAAAATCTAAGCCAAGGGAGCTCAGTATACGAACCAAAGTATATCCAAAGATGGAAGGATTCGTCGCTATCCTGGGTGCACTTGTAGTCCCCGTCGTGAGTGTCCGTGGCGTAAATCGCCTTGAGAGTGCTGCTACCGGTGCCCAATAGCGACTGGACAACCAGCTGACCGCTCGCCAATTCCGGCTCGAGCGATTGCCCGTTTCTGGTCCATCTGATCAGATCGTCCGGCTTCAGGTCGCTACACTCGATCGACCAAGGTTGACCCTCGTGCACGACCGTCGCTCCCTTGTAGGTTACTTTATCGGGAAGAACATAGGAGCATACGTCAAGAGGTGTGTACGACAAGGGCCACTCTTTGAGGTGATAAGGTTCTATATGCGGTTGTTTTCCACGAGGATTGGGTCACGAGTGTGCTGCTTCTTCAACGATAATCCTCTCTGTCGCTGCGTCGACGATACGCTTTTTCAATGTACGAAGGCGAGATGTCGACCGACATTCAATTTTAGGGTTTCTTTGATATCGAGTATAGAGTATAGATGGCGTTGTATAAAAAATAGTTTTCTTGAAATTTTCTTCTCTTTCAAGCCCTGAGAAACCGTTTCTGCAGTTTTAAGTAGTACGATACCCTGTGTATCATAGATATGAATTCTATTTCCTTTTTTTTTTTGAATTAGTAAATGTTATTTCGCAAGAATAATTTGTGACTATATTCATTTCACAACTGTACCATCGATAAACCGAATCTTAGTTACATATGACCACCCTATACGTACGGTACCCTGAAAAATTCCTAGATACTCCCCACTACCAGTATTCTCCAGAGAGTGCAGTGACCCAGGAGGATCACGAGCTAAATATAGGCGAAGAAAGAGAAGAAGGAATTTTTGTAAGGCCGAGGATGTGGTTTTTCATGTCCATTTCAGTAGAAAATAGAATTCTCTCGGACTCGCGTCCCAAGAGGCTCGAAACCGGCCGGCGCCAAAAAGTCAATCACGACTGGGGAAGAACTGGTAAGAGGCAAGAGATCCCGAACACGTCTCTCTTCCTACGAACACGTTGATCCGGTTTCGCGGGCCGGAGGAGCGCAAACACGCTCGACGATTTCTATTTATTTTTAGCGATTTATTCTTTTACAACACCCCGTCGTCCTCGTGGACATCAACTCGACCAGATGAAATTATAATGCATGCAGGGGCCGGGGGAAAGAGACTGATAATCACGAACACGTCGGGCTTGACCTATAAAGTGGCCGCTGTCTTCTGCCTTCCCTGTTAAGCGATTTAAGAATACACCGCGAGCAGAAAAGATACCGGAGGATCGATGTTTGTTTGCTGTTTAAATATTTACGTAATACCGATTCTGCACAGGAGGAATGAAAGAGGCTGAGAACCTGGTAACTTCCAATTCGGTTGCAATTTTTAGACGCTAGGTGCTAACCTGTCAACTGGGATCCATTTCTTAATTGGACAATGAATCTCCTTGGTTAGGTAAAGGATTTAATTAAAAAAATTATAATACGGAGATGGTGGTAGATATTTGATGTACTTACATTTAAACGAATTATTAGGTTCGAAATATTAATTATTCCAACGACAATTTAACCTGTCTTCTTTGACAGATTAGACGTCTAATACGCATGGACAATAATGGCGGGTTTTTTGAATGTTGTAATCAGATTTCTTATCGTTTTATAAAAAGTATAAAGAAGATTTCACAAGTGTCAGACGTTTGTGAGGGGAATAGACAGATAAAGAAGAGAATTAGGCCGTTCTGTTTAGGACGCGATTTTCAAAGTTATAGCTGTGCTAGAGCACGAAGTAGGATGGAAAAGAGATCGATAGCATGGCGAACACGTGCCGTATGACCCTAAGCATCAGGAGTGGCTATACAGTGGAATCGTGTGCCTCTCCACGTAGGTGCGGTTGGAAAAGGGGTTGAAAGCTCGCCGTTCATTCGTAATTCAAACTGTTACCGCGAGTCCCTCCGTGTGAGTTTCAATGCCGACATTATCGAGAAATCGATCTTTCGAACTCTTAACTATGCCAAACTGGATCTTTGAAATTCAACCAACAAATGGCACTTTGAAAATTTTAGAATTTTTCTGGTGTTTCCTTTCAGACTTCACAGTCTTTATACAGACTTCGTAGATGTAAAAATAAAAATGATTAAAAATAATTTCATAATATTGTTTAAATAAATGTGATTAGAACATCGAAAAATGAACGAAATAACGAGTGGAAAAATCCAAAGTATAGTGTATTTATTTGATATCAATAAGAAAGAATTTTATACTTCAGCTAATACTTTCAAATGTATTTTCTGCTCTATCTAGAAATAAACCTAAACGTACAATCGATTCGAGATAAAAATACTCCAACAAGAGTGAAGCATGTCTTTTTGTGTTCGTATATATGTACAACGAGCTGCCGCGAACTGGACCAAACTGGAACTACACAGCGTCGCCTTTTTGTCCTGGCTGGAGGAGCCAGGCCACCACAAGAGGTCCAGCAGGACTTGTCGAAGTGGAGACGCAAAAATCTTCTATGCAGAAATATAGAGAACACGATGGAGGACGCAGGAATTGGGACGCCCGTGATTTAGGACGCAATTTGGCAAGTTGGAATTGCACGTATACGCGAGATGGAGCGCACAAGTAAGAGCCAATGCTCGTAAACACGTTCTGTTTCCCTGACAACGCCAAAGGTTGAAAATTACCATTCGCCATAATGTTGGAACCACTGAACTCATTGAGAAACGAGATATATGATCGATGCAATTAAGGAACAAAGCAAACGAGCAATATTCTTGAACGGTATAATCAGGTGCCAGCCATTGAGACTACAGTTTTAGCTTTAGGTTAGAAATAGAAGTTAGGTTAAGTTAGATTAGAAACGAATTGTTTCAATATTCATATTTCAGATTTAAAATGAACAATTACGAAATTGAAATTTGAAATTTCTGAATTAAACGAGAAACAGTGATTTTATTAATAAAATTAACAGATAAGACAAACGGCGAAAATTCTCAAACAGCGACGAAGTGTTGCCTGCCATGAACTCAATTTGCGCGCGGAGGTATCTGCATCGTCTAATTTCGCCAGATTATTAATTCGCTTGCAAGCTCACCAGCGAGCTTAGAAGATAAACGAATTTCAAATACGGGTCACTTAAAAGCCGGTCACTGCACCTCCTGATAAACTCATCAACTTGATGTAAGGGAGGGTGGAGCCAATCGTGACGCGACTTTCCGATAGGAATACATTGCAATTTTTCTACCCTAATACATCCAGCAGATAGATGAAATTACTCGTGGAGCGAGGAATGTCTATACACGCTCCGTGGCTCATGAACTTGTACAAACACCTAAACAGTTCAATACACTAAATATTCATTTTTAATAATAAATATTCAATACATCTAAACAGCTCGAAATAACAATTATTCCATTTAGATGAGTCAAGTATTGAGGTTTATAAAATACAAAATAAACAAGATTAACCATTAATCCTTTTTATCTGAAATACAATTTACAAGAGGTTAGTGAATGACTAATTCGCACTTTAAATACACGATAATAATAACGAATAATACATCCAACGATAATCACTGAAGAGAAGTCTATATTGACTTAGGACTAACAGAAAGCTAGTCATCTAACAAGACCAACAACATTTCTAAATTCAAGCTGAAGATTGTTTTCCTGGTGTTGTCATGCTGCATTTAGCGCGGTAACCGTTCAATGCCATGCACGAGGATCTTAAGTGATTTTTCCTTCAGCACAGCCTTCTCTTTGTCCTCCAGTTCACCGATATTATCTCCAAGTAAACAAAACGAACAACGTTCGAAATTTGATATCTCAACGGCCAGTGGCTAAGGCAAACAGAAACGGTCAAAAGAGTCGGATGTTTGTCGTTACAAGTTAACAGAATTCGTAGTGGAAGATAAAAACGTCTTGCTTCGGGACGAAGTTGCTAATTTAATCTTCTCTAACGAGTTTCTCGCCGCTTTTACTTCTACGTGAATGTGAAAAAAGAAAAAAAAAAAAAAAAAAAAAAAAAAAAAAATTCAAAGTTCCACCGTTACTTTTTCTCAAATAAAAGAAAAAAAAAAGAAGTTACAATTTTTAATATTTAACGCGAACAAAGTTTACCGTATGTTTCTGAAAATAGCAGTTAGTGGGATCGCGTGTAATTTGAACGAGGATGCGTGTTCTAACCTATTACACGCACAAAAGAAAGATTACGGTAATTAAGTTTGAAACGAGATGAAATTCGTCAAATTGCCGTTTTGTTTAATTTACATCCGTTTTGCAGTGAGATGAGACCAACCAAACTTTTATACATGGACCAATGTACGTGTGTTTACGCATGTTTACGTCAGCCAGTCAATAAGAGATCCTCCTGCTCTTGCGTCATTCTCAGGGAGGGATAGTAGGTACGTTGCCACACGAGCATACATACATTGCCAACGAAACACATGCGATGATTTACACACAGCCAATTCGTGTCTGAAATAAAAAACGTGTAAAGGGAGACCATCGAATTTGCAGACGCAATCGGACGTGTATATTCGATCGCGAAGATCGAGTAACCTTCGCGGTTGAACAATACGGAACAACGACGTGCTTCCGCCATCTTTTTTTCTTTCCCTCTTATGTTTCCGTGGTACACCGCGTCAGAGCAGCCTAGTAGTTTTCTTAGAAAGGCCAATCGGATTATCGCACATTAAAATGAACTTAGTGCAGCCACAGTGACTATTCGACTTAAACCTATAAACGAGGTTAAAACGTTAACATTTACTAAATCGAATCATTTCGAAAGTTCGGTTAAACGGAAATAATGTGAATCGGTGCTTCGTTTCGATTCGCGAGATTCATTTCTGGGTCAGGTGTTTTACTGGGTTTCTACGACAACTTCGTACGACACCGCTTGCGTCGTGACGTTAAATAATATCAAAAGATCTAACACACACACACACGCACACATGTGCTCCCTACGTGGTTACCGAAATGCATTCTTTCTGGCACCTAATTACAATCCGAAAATTACACATAACTACACACCGTTGGAATCTGGAGAATGTCTGTCGCGAAGAGACTCCGTCGTGGCATACGTTACACGAATAACACAGAAAGTCAGCATGCATGAGGATTCTACGATGATTCAACATGACTTGAAAGAGATGCTGGCTTGAATCATCAGTAGTTAATATCGGTTGAACGCACTCGTTCTTTCCATTTTTATATCAGTACATAACTAACTATAATAATTCTACACATAATGCAGATAAGCATAAATTTTTACAATTTTTTCTAAAATTGCAATTATCTATTACTACTTCGTTCTATTTAAATGATACACTCAAGTGTAACAGTATTATTTTTACGATAAGATCGGTAATAATAATGATACCTACAGTTGGAGAACGATTAACCTTGTTCTAAACTTGGTGGGTAAGCCTCCTTAATTCCCAACAAATGGTAAGTAGCAGAGCAGCACGCGTACGTCGAGATCACGTGACCCAGCATTTCGATGACGAATCGGTAAAATTGCAACGAAGTATCACAACAGTGGACATACAAGTTGGTATACGTCACAGTAATATTTGCCAGTGGTTTATAACAAAGGTCGGACGTCAGCTAGGGATATGATTCACCATAAGAACTCACTACATTTCATACTATTATAAAGAAGTAACACATTTTCAGGCCTCTCATAATACACTGTCGTGATTTTTCTTCGATTGCAGCGCTATCGTTCCTCGAACGTGTAATACGTTAACATTTCCTTGTAGGCGGAAGACGCCTTTTAACAGAAATAAAACTCATCCAACAAAGAGATTGTGACTTAAATGAATCATCTTTTCTGAATATCAAACGAAATGAAAACAGACGTAAATCATTATCGAAATTAAAAGTCCATATCACAAAACGAAGTACTTCAGTCATAGTTAAAATGAAGATAATATCGACGAGCTTAGGTAAAGCTTTCAATAAATCTACTAATATCTCGATTGATTGCATGTTCGTTATCTATGTACTGCTGGTGTACTCGTATTCGAAACCAGTTCTATCCTAGACCTAACCCAGACCTAGAATACAGAAAGACGGACAAAAGTTTTCAGCCGGTTCGGTCGACTAACAGTTATGTAATAAACTAAAGATACCCTAATGAATTTATTTCGGTGATGCATAAAATGATTGTTGTTGTGAGGCTGATATATCACGGAACAAGTAAACCAAAAACGTTGGCCTAGTTAGATGAAACGAGGGTCACTAGTCGCAGCTGGTAGCGCTGTTGCTTGCACATCGGTTAGGAAAACGTAAGAAAGCAGCCGATCGAAGCATATGAAACCGTTCGTGCTTTCGTATTATACAGGGAGGACACAGAATAGCAAACTCGGCGAAAAACGTATTCGGAATCGATCGGGGCGCAGTCATGCTCGGTATCTCGAACAATACACAGAGATATGAAGATATTTTACTCTAGCCATTCTAATGGAACTGAAATTTTTAAGTCGTCTCTAACGTGTCTTTATTTTTAACGTCATACTTGAATGATTTATGGTAAATCGTAAATATGTTATCTAGAATGAGAATATACCTCAAGCTTCGTTTAACGTAGAACGGTAAATAAGACCCTTGACTATGCAAAATATAGATGTGCCAAGTCGATATATTCTCGTTTCCTCGTTAAAAAGAAGTACACAGATGTTAACCTTACGATAAAAAAGATTTCATAAACGAAAATAATCAGATTTGACAAGTGATAAATTTGAATTTGATGAAAAATATTCGGTTTTTCGTCGACTACGTGATTCATGAATAAAAGTAGCCAGAGTTATTCGAAAAACAGGTTCGGTATAATTCGTAGTTTGTATGGCGTTACTATCGTTGCATTATTCTATGGTACATGCTAAAGGGTCAAAAATAGATGCGCGCTCCCAGGGTTAAACGTAAGCATTCTTCTTCTCGTCTGGTTTGCGTGCGACGGCAAAACAGAGCGGATGAAAACATTCACCGTGCTAGAGAATGGAGGTTAAGTTTACATTTTGAATAAACAAGGCGCACAGGCTAAGAATATAAACGACGAAGACGCGTGTTAATCTCAATAGTAAATTTTATAAAATCGAATGTGAACCTAACCTTGTACATGATACTTTGTACTAAAAAAAAAAGAAAAAAATTCCTCGAATTTTATGATCGCGTCAGACGTCCGCAACGTCTGCTCCCCAATCCCATAACACGACGGGGACAAAATGGAAATTATATTCGTAGAGTCTGGTCTAAATATAAGTATCCTGACGAAAGCTTGAAATCTTTTCACGCGACACATTTTCACAGCTTGATGCACGTTCTTTCGATTCAACAGACAAGATCTAAAACTTTTTCCCCCTCCTCCAACTAATTCTAAACAAACAAAAAAAAACGGTTAAATTTTAATGCACTGACTCTTATCATACCTATTCTACTTGTCACAAAAAAATTCTCTATATCAATTAATAAAGACTAGCCGAGGACATGTTCGCAAAACGTTTACGTATTATCTACGAATCGACTGATGCTGGTTATCGCGTAAAAATCTCGCGGATTTACGTAATTACCGGTCGAACACGAACTTCCGCGTAACGATCGCTAAAAGTCAGTAAAGTTTTCTGGGTGGACTGGTAAAATAGGGTCAATTGTTACGCAACAAAAGTTGCTTGGCGTGGGTACTTTGCGTACGTCTCTCGGAATGTAGCTGCAGCATCGAGTGCGATGCGAATCCCGGTGTCTCGCGTCGGTATAACCAGGGGTGCGCAACTCGGATGACCGCGGGGGTCAAAATTTGGCCGATACATTATCGGATTGTAATCGAGAAACACGCATGTCAGACTTCCATACGTACAATTATCCACGACACATCGAACAACGTAAAAATAACCCCAAAATATTTATCGTTATATTATTATAAAAAAAAAAAAATACATATATATAAAATTGCACGTAGATGTGTCAAGAGAATATGTGTCTTTGCCAATAAGCTTCGACACAGTTGGAAATAATTTCTGCACGAATGCCACTATTACCGGCGGTCATCTAATTCAAAGATTTATAATAACGAATACAAAACGATATACCAAAGGCGATCCTGTACGTGCAAATAAGACGGTTGACTGGCGACACACGTGATACCATGAATGTTCGACGTATCACGACCGATCGAACGTCCATAAACTATATATAATTATGATAATGGAATCGGGTTGTGGAATATCGTTATTCCGGATCTCAATATCTTTTAAAGCCACTTCACGTAATCTTTAAGAGGAACATTATTCGAATATGCATGGGATTCGTGAAAACCCTGGTTGAAAATGGGTTGATGGCTTTGCGTATTCAATGCCGCCGCGGGGCACTAGCACTTCTAACGCGATGCAGTATAATCAAAACTAAAAATAGAATTTCATAATCAGTCAAGACACGTCACCTAGCATTAACACGGCATGTTTCACGAAAGTCGCTCACGTTTTTTAGAACCCATCGTTTCCCGTTTAAAAGGGGAATTTATCCCATCATTCTGGGTGAGATGTATAATTAAAACTAACTTTGTGTGCAATTAACGCATGTACGATACAAGATAGGTTTTGAATACCATGTGACAAGTATGTCATAGTACCGATGAGTTTCTTTAACCCGTCAGAATATAATGAAAAGATGCGCATGATTAACTTCAAGAATGAAATGTAAGCAAATAGACTTTACTAAATTTCGAGTTAACAGGGAAAAGATCAACGACTATCTACCGGAATTACCATCTTTTCTCAGAAATACAACACGACTGACATTCTGCTTATTCTAGAATGAAGTAACATCAGTCCTGTCTCAATGTTCATGGTCACACACCATGAATCTTCGTAACTCCGAAAGAATGCGTAAGATTTCTCTAGTTCCAAGAAAGGATACCTATTCCCGAATATCTTCTCAATGAAAAAAATGAGAAAAAAACAAGAAAAATCGTATTCGTGCACGATTTGACAACGCGACCGAGTAACATACGTGATATATAGGATAAAAGCGAAGATAAAGAGGGTACGGAATGAGATACGAATAAATGAACGGCTGAATGGTGGGCAATCCGAAAGAGAGGATAAGTCTCACCTGCCTGGACCGTGACGAGGGTGCCCGCTAAATATAGCATCCCCAGCAGCACAAAAGCAGCTCGCCTCTCCATCTCGTGGCGCTGATGTACGCGGTGGCGCGTGACTGTATGCACTGTGCAATATTACTAACGATTCCGTTCAGAGGAGGGTTTCTATGGAAGAAACCGCGAAATAAGGCCGCCTAGGCTGGGCTGCCGTAGCTCCGTTTCCGCGATCGTTGCCGCCGTCGTATCGTGGCCGTCGTCGTTGTCGTCGTGGCCGTCGTCGTTGTCGTCGTGGTCGTCGTCGTCACCGTCGCCGTCGCCTCCTGTAACACCCTTCCCGTAGTCGGCAGCTCCTCCTTTTCGGCTGTCCACTCGGCCAACTATGATTGAGCCCCACTACTCTCTGCGATCGTTTACACACGCACTCGTCACTTCGAGCCACGCCGTACCATTGACGTCTAAATTCCCTTATCGTTATCTCGCACCGCTTTTATCTCGGTGTGCACAACAACACCGCGATTCTGTCTAGTACCGCGTTTTCTCCTTGCTGCTCGTACGACTCGTCACCGTTTAAGCAACCCACGACGACAATTAGCACCACGAGCCGCAGTAACGGCAATGTCAGGAAAAATGGCCGCCACTGTCTTCTGCTTAATTTTCTGCACGGAGGCTCTCTCTTACTTTCTCAGTTGTAGTTCCCTCCTTTTCGCTCCCCGGCGCACTGTTCGCATACGTCCTCTACGTCCGTCCCATAAGTTTCTCGGACGCATGCGCGCTATTCTCCCTTCCGAAAAATATAGATACGCGATAAATTTTTTAAGTGCAGAGTTTACTGTAATTTTCAACGAGACAATAATGTCAAATACGGTGTATTTTTTTAAAATCAGTGTTATATTTCACCAACGAAATGATACCATTCATAGAGAATGTCCTTTTTTAAGCAGTACAATTGATGAAAAGAAAACTTAAATTATAGGCCTACAAACGTGTATTGACAAAATGACTGATACGCTATCGATGTTGCTGCTGTAGAGGATGACGTAATGAAATAAGTTGTACAAAATTGTTATATTATAACATTAAAGATTATAGCAAAAGATGCAAGACTAATTATTCTGATTACAATAAAATAAATGCTCAATGAATACGCTATATCACAGCTTAAATACATTTAACTTCATTGGTTAATTTAATTTAAAAAATTTTTAAATATTGTATATA
>NW_017100321.1:624109-624404 GCF_001263275.1 Habropoda laboriosa | reverse complement strand
TATATTCTGCGAAACGAATAAACGTAAGTATTTTCATAAACTTACAGACTTTTGGTAATGTCGCGCGTACTGAAAAATCAGTTGCACCAACTAAAAAATTAAAACTTAAAACTAATGACTATATATATTTACAAAAAATTACAATAAACTCTAACGCTACTCTTACTGATGCTTTAAAGGAAATTAAATTCTCTTTGCTTTTTGTACATTTAATGCTTTGAATAGAAATTCCCTAGAATCTGTTCTCATACTACACGTTATGTGAACATTTTGTTCTATTTTAAAGACAAGTCCA
>NW_017100321.1:613421-623788 GCF_001263275.1 Habropoda laboriosa | reverse complement strand
GTTTTCTTCCGTAATACCTAGTAATATTTTTTTCCTATTCTAGTTATTAATACATAACACATTTAACAAATACAATTTTTCTAATATTCTAATAACCAAAAAGAAATTGTATTGGTGAATCACAAGTATAAAAAATGGATGTAGATGTTTTAAGATCCCTTATCATTTAAGAGTAATGTGGAGATAAGAAGATTTTGATAAGATAAGAACTTTTTGGAAAGATAAGATTGTAATAAACTATATAATTTAGAATATAGTTTGTTCTTTCTTTATATCAGATTATTATTTACATTTGTGTACAATTCATTGAATAAAGTTAATTTTTTAGTATTTGAAGAATTATGGCAAATACTAATAAGGATTATGCAAAGTTAAAAGAAGTCAGTGACCTTTTCACTGAGGAAACATTGAAAGATATACTATATAAAGTGCATAATGGAAAAGAGATAAATGTGTTAAGATGGGATTTTGCTCAAATGAATGCTACAGGTGATAATTACTTATCAACTGTTTACAAGATTAAAGTTACTGGAACTGTTGATGGACAAGAAGTGCATGTCAATTTGGTAGTTAAAGCTATGCCAAAGAACATAGGTAGAAGAAACACTTTTAGAAGTGCAGAATTCTTTCACAATGAAATAGAATTTTATACAAAGGTAAAAAATTCTTCATTATTACAATTTAGCATTTTATTTAATTTAATATATGCTTTAGGTGATTTCAAAATTTGAGGAATTTGTAAAAGAAAAAGGTCAAATGCAAGTATTATGCATCCCAAGACATCTTGCTTCTGTTACGGATGGTGAAAATGATTATATAGCAATGGAAGATGTTACATTTTTAGGATATAAGCCTATAAGTAGACAAAATTTCATAGATGAAGATCAATGTAAGACAATCTTAAAAGCTATAGCAAGATTTCATGCAATCTCTTTTGCATATAAGGATCAAAAGAAAGAAGAGTTTATGGAAATGGTAGGAAATTTGCATGAAACATATTATACTCTAGAACACTGGAACTGGTACAAAAGATTTTTGGTAAGATGAAACATCATTCTCAGTTTTAAAAAAATTATAAAATATTGGGGTATTACTTCAACTTTTTTTTTGCAGGAAAACATAGTAAATATTAATAAAAATGCTTTAGCTCTAGAATGTAAGAATGCTGTTGAATTCTGTGATTGTAAATATCAACTAACATCTGTTGTTACTCAAGGTGATTGTTGGTTACCAAATTTTTTAGCTAAGGAGACAAAAGAAAATGAAGCTGTGATGCTTGATTTCCAATTAGCAAGATGTTCCAGTCCAATCTTAGATTTAGCAACTTTCGTTTATGCTTGTACAGATAAAACTATGTGGGATACACAATTTGATATGTTATTAAAATTTTACTATGATGAACTGAGCAAAACCATTACTTTGCTTGGATCTAATCCTGAAAATGTATATTCCTGGAATACATTTATGAATGAGGTAAATTACATTCACATTTCTCATTAAATCTGATATAATTTTTCAATAATATTTAGGAAATTATATAAATCAAATAATTATAGGTAAAGGAGAAATTTGTATTTGGTATGATATTTACAATGGAAATAACTCCAATGTGTCTACTGGATGATTCTGATGCATTTGATTTAGACCTTATAAAAGGCGATAAAGCAGTAGATATAAGTGATGTATGGACATTGTTAAATGTTAAATCACAAAGTGGAAGACTCAGATTAACCAATATCATTGAACATGCTGTCCAAAAAGGATTTTTTAAATGAACTAATAAGTACCACTTGATACTTATACATTTTTAATTACAATTGACATTTCCAATAAATGTATTTAATGGATAAAAATTTTTACACAAATATATTTTATACATAATGTTTATTAAATGTGTAGCATTAAATAAAATAGAGACAATCTGTATTTGTATAATTTCAATTATAACAACACAGTTTAATTAAAATATAGTTTATATAAGAGTAGATATAGATTCCCATCGTTTATTCACTTATAAACAGTGGGTTTTTTAAGTTCTCTTTTTATCACCTATTTCGGTTAAAAAGTTAGAGAAATTTCGTAAAAACATCTCACTTTTAATTTAAAAAAGAACATCTATTACTGAAAGGCATAGTTTACAAAGGTAAGTGCATCCTTGAATGCATACTGGATGTTAATATTTTATAGATGCAAGCAAGCAATTTTATAGGAAAAAATACCAAATAAAAATTATGTGTGTCAAGTCTTTGTGATGGATGCTTTGACTTTTAAATACCATCACATTTAGGACAAGTTTTTCACATAAATCAAAATTTATGTGAATACATAATCAGCATATCCTATGCTGATTATCTTCATAAATTTTGATGCTGAACATTATTTGTTAAAACATTACTAGCATCAAAAACAGTGGTATCTTCATCATCCTCTTCATCTAATGGCAATGGTCGCATCTCAACATCTTGTCTGTGTGCCAGAACACCATACTTTCTGACCATTTGGGTACGTGTTTTATTTAAACTGTGAAACAATTTATTAGGAAAATATTAACAAACTGAAACTCTATTTTGTATACAATTATGAATTTTAAAGCATTCAAATACCTAAAGCTACGAAACACGAAATAGCCCATGACAAAAACACTTAGCCCCACAAACACAAAAAAACCACGCTTCAGAGCTCCAGCATTTAAAGAAGTTGCATGTCCTTCACCAACATGCTGTTGAAAATTGATATTATTAATGATTTAGTAGTACAGCTTTTGTAATTACTTTTAATTTCTAAATAAATGAAAATAAACCCACTTTGGTTAAATATACTGCAAATTTAAAAAAGTGTAATAGAAATTAAAAACATCACTCCAAAAAAATTTCAGTTTCTTTAAATCAACTTTCAAACACTAACCTCCTTCCGTATTTCAGTGTTATGTGCAGTTTTATTAACATCTATCTGCTTTGAGGTTACATTGTCCACCGTTTTATTACCCTCAAGAATCGTTATGCCGCCAGTTAATATTGTATTTTGTTGTTGAGTTTTTTGTCCATCTAATGAAACATATGCGCTAACTTTTTTCGCGGTTTCATCAACACTTTTGTCTACCGATGTTGATTCAGGTACAGTCCTGTGTATCCTAAAACTTCCATTGCATACTGCGCTCTGTCCTAGTAGGAAGATCAACAGAAATATGAAAAATTTTATCATCTGGATCTTCGAGCGCGTCATTGTTCTGTGTCATTTGTAAAAACAAATTCTAAGAAGGAAAACAGCGCAGCACTATGCGTTGACGTTTAATCACGGGTTCCATGTTGAGCCGGCTTACATGACTAACATCTCGACTCGTTTTGACTTCACTGCTGTTTCGCGGTACGATTCCTCATACCCTGTACTGGTATATACACACCGTCAAAAGGATTTACGCGAGACGGTTAAATATAGATTGCAGAACATCGACAATGTGCATTTATATATATTTGTTTAAATTTATTTTCTGCTCTACTTGAAAGATACTTCTTGATATTTTCAACGTTCACGATTATAACGAATAAATGTGTCAAGTTTCTAGAAAAGCCGACAAAAATTCAGAAAATTACTTAACTATTACTGATTTGCGTATGACGTATTCGTATTGCGCGTTAATGTATAAATACTAGTATCACAAAGACGCTTTTACGCTTAATGGTTTTCAGAATTTTAATTTATCAATTGCACTAGTTACATCTACATACGATACATTTAGAATTAACTTATATTTTACATGTAACGTAACATTATTTATTTATGTTATCATTACGACTGTAAACAAATTTCAAAGCGATAACATAGCAGGAAAAACATTTTGTTCTCAGTTATCTGTGGTTTATTCAGTTTATGTAGATGAAAAATTTTTTGCCAAATCGATCGGCAATTCATGTAATTAAGCATTTCATAATTTATGCAACTTTTGCGTCGTTAAATACCAACGTATTCCTACTATGGAACGATTTTGTGTAATTGTCAAAACGTTACGAAGCATACACAGATGACATGCGTAGATGGTTGACCAATGGGAAAGAAGAATTTGACGCGTACCATGCGTACAAGCATACATACGCGAACGGCAGTTGGAGTGGTTGGAAGTTACGAGTAGAGCGCAATACACGTCAGGCTCTTATTTTGATTCGTGGAGGAGGTTCACCTCGAAGAAACGGGTGGCCGAGTCCGAAGGATTTGCCAGGAAAGTACAGGATATAGGTCGCCAAATACGGATTAAACATGATACGCGCAGAAAATGGGGGTGTTGTATATTTGGAACAGTTAAAAAGTCCGATAGAGAGTGACGCGACAGAGAAGGCAACGTCAAGAAAGTGTGAGGGGCAGCTGTCTTCGGTAAAGGCAAACAGCTGTTCGTCCTACAAAGGTGCAAATCGTACGACAGAAATGGCGCAAGAGGACAATAATCCATGCTGGGATAACCTTCCCATTATCATCCTACACGAGATATTCTCATATTTACCCTACAACTGCCGGTTAAGAGCCTCCCAGGTATTCTTGAATTTTTTGTTCTTCTCAAGGCCGTTTAAATTCTGACCTGACACAGTGGGTAATCAAACTTCTATGTTGTTTATCGAGTCTCGTTTTTTTTACGTATTCTGTTTATTATATACTTTAATCAAACACTATATATTATTTTCGTCGCGTCATCACGTATTTATTGCTTGTTTACATTGTTGGATATCTGTTTTTATAACTGTCACGTCAGAAGCGATTATTAATAAATAAATATAAAGATTAATTTCATTAACATGACTTATTGGAATTAATTTGTATAGGTTTGTAAAAATTGGAGGTATGCTCTGTTTCACCCTTGCTTTTGGAAAAAAATTACATTTGCTCTGAGAGACGAAGACAGTATATCATGGGCTCGGTACATAAAATTACTCATATATTCTTATACAAATTCTGAAGTATTGGTTGCATTCCATTTTTATTCCTTCTAGATGCTTGGCAGAAAGCTTTGGACTTAGTGTGCAAGAAGTTACAATTCGCTGTGATACACCACACCACTCTGCAAAAGAAATATTAGCCCTCTTGAACAAACTGAATTGTAACAGACAACTTCGTAAATTATTTTTGGAATCTAGCAGTAGTACTTTCGAAGAAGATGATGAAGAAGATGAATATGACGAGGATAGTGAAGGATACATTCTACCATTAATAAAATCTCTTATAAAAATTATTAAAACATCTAATCGTTTAGAAGCTTTGAGTTTGGGATGCATAGAAGAATTAACAGCAAGTACTGGTGTGATTCTGGATCTTCTTCGTCAACATCATGCCAAACACTTGAGAATTCTTAGTTTGGCATCTGTTAGAGATGATCCTGATGATTTTGACTTCATGGGACTTTATTATGAATACATTTTTAACTCATTTGTCAGATTATCTATTTTAACTCTAGACTATGAGTTTGTCAGTGATTCTTTATTAAAAGCATTAGGTAATGGTACCATGGAAAGGCTTGTAATTCATGTGCATGGTTGGAATGATCAGTATTCGGGAACAACTAATAGTGCTTGGCAAACTTTTGTTCAGAAGAAGTAAGTATCAGTACAGTTTATTTATCAGTATTTCAACAAAATAAATGGGAAAATAATTTATTACATTTTTTGTATTTTAGTCCAAAATGCGAATTGCGACTAAATCTCATACACTCTTATGTTGGCATTGAAATGTTGGATGCAGATATACTTCGTCCTTCAATGCCTCTTACACATTTAAAAGTATTATTTTGTGAAAATGTTAATATCAGAGCACTCCATGCATTATCCATGTGGTATTCACTTACTTTGAAATCTTTAATATGGATTGATTCGATGGAACCTATAACACAAGATATACCGGCAACTTACGACCCAAGTGATCCTAATAGGTATGACACGTTATTTTGCCCTATATTACGTGATTTTAACTTTTTTATTAACAAGTGTTTTTAACATTTTGCTGCAGCCCTGATCCATTAGTATTAGTTGCATGGAAGTGTACCAAACTTGTGGAAATTGTATTCATAGGCCACAAATATCACCAAGAAAACTTATTAGCTATTGCACGCCTACGAGGATGCTCGCTTAAGTCATTAGTGTTTGCACAAAGATACATTGCATCTGACAGTGAATCTTGGCATAAGGCTGAAACCATCACACATGTAAGTTTTTGGGTTCAGCATTGATATTTAGATATATATACATATATATATATATATTTTAGATTAATAAAGTCATTACACTGTTATTACTTCTTCCATTGTTTCACCTGAATTTACATGCTTAATTTATATTATTAATTACGCAGGAAATACAAGAAATAATGGGGCGTCGATGGGAACCGTTAAGTGACGCAGATTTACCTGCAGTTGTGAAAGATCCCTTTGGAGGTGATAGCAGGGAAGTTATCATGCCATTGGTCCTTCGTGACCAAAAGTAAATTTTTCCATTTATACCAAGGAAAAACACTCCCTAATACTGTACATCACCAATTGACATCATCAGCAATTTCTGGGCGAGCTACATTCTCAGAAGTAAAGTTACAAAGTTATATCCTTTATTTTTCTATAAGAGTTGTTTTTACGAGAACTACGGATGAAAACATCACGCAGTGGCTATGTGTAAATTCGTAGTTTAAAAATCAGTACTTGACGGAAACAATGTTGCCTATCAGGTAAGGATCACACACATTTCCAGTGTGTATGCAGCGAGGGTAAAAACGCACACTAGTTCTCCTTTACAATGATTTTATCAGTTCTCATGGGAACATGATAAGCCATAGTTAACTACGTCTTTCTTGAGTCCGTGATGTGGTACCTAAATTAAGTACGAATCACCTCTACTTTTGTTTAACGAAATGGAGAATGAAAAAACAGTTTTCGTTGGTTTTTCCCCGTCGAAGGCCGTCTCGTGACGGAGTCACGTTTTATCGCTAACAGTGGTGGTCTCGAAACGATCAAAATAAGAGCAATATAATAATTACATGATCGTTCCTCTCATCGATGAATATTAGGGGAAAAATGAAGTATATGTAATATACGAGTATAACAATATTCTTGGTAGATACTAAGAATGGAGCATTACAAGACGATCGAAGTCTCGCCAAAATGGACCTTCTATGTGACGTACACCTGTTGAATATCACAGGAAAACAGAATTCTCATTACGTGAAGGCAATATGCTGCTACAAATGAAGGGCGATCATCGTACCAAGCAATGGAAAAGAAAAAAGAAAAACGAGAACTAGAAAATGAAAGAGAAAGGGCCGATCTCACGATGTTCCACTGGAAAGCGTAACGAAATTCCAAATGTATGTAAGTAGAAACATGTTAACAGATATTTTTCCAATTCTATGGGAAATTTAGATCAAAAGCGAGCGCCAAGAGCATGCTGTGTAAGAAACAGAATAACTAAACGAGCAAAAGAAAAAAGAATAATAATAATGCTAGACTTCGTGAAAGAGAGTTTGCGATCGAGTTGCGCAGATATACAAAGATGCACTCACAAGAAGTCGAACAGCGATCCGAGGTTATTTTTAATACCAAAACCAATCGGACGCTCTTGTACAAATGTTAAATGAACGTGTGCCGAGAAGAGTGCGGTCGATCTGGTGGTACACACACTCACACACAGTTTAACACTGACACACACTCACACATGTATACACTGAATGCGTGTCGCGGTAGAAAAAAAAAAGGATATCGTGATGTTAATGAAGAACTGTGCGACCTCCGAGTACCGTCTCTTCACCGTGCTCTTAGCGACCGCTGAATACGAACACAATTATAGGTTATCTATAAAAACAAAAAAAAAAACAAATCAGAGGAATTAGCTGCTAATCGTGTATGTGTATATGTATGTATATCTGTATTATCTATCGAACTTTAAACGTTAAATATTCGGATGCCGCGTGCATCTATTTCTGTCGTGCGATTAATAATAACAATTTCGAACGTTAATGGAAAAAGGAAAAAAAAACATGAAATACGAAAGAAAAGCGATCCACAACACAAAGAAAAATACCAAAACAAACAACCGTATACAGTTTATTATTCTGAGAGGTTATTTACTTTTTTCGAGTCCTTGTATAATTATTACATCGTCGTGTATCGTAACTTGTAGTCACGTATACCATTGTTTTTTTATATGTGGTTCTGTACATATACATTCATGCGTTTAAAATATTTGGACACGCGCAAAAATCGCGGAGTTGCGCCCGAATTTAAAAGCAAAGAAAAAAGAAAGAAAGAAAAGATTAGCGAGGTGAAGAGTAAAGTAATATATAGCCGTTTATTCGAGAAAAGATGAAGAGGAGGAAGATGAAAAAAAAACGGGAAGATTCGATTGAGAGCTAGGCACAAATGTGAGGAAACTATTTCTTTAAACGATTTAAAAAAAGAAACTGTTATACAAGATGAACGGGCCTTAATATGTACCTGAGTCGCGGTAAGAGTAAATTTGCCGAAGAAAAATCTGATACGCGACAGCCACCATAAAGAAATCTAATCGTAGACACCTTAATGGACATTTTTCGGCGATTCGCTAGGAACACCTGCCTGTATCTCGCCCAAAAGTGACTAATGAATTAAGGTTATGCACGGGCCCTTTCATTTCGTATTCCATGCGCGGTCTATTTTTTTTTGTTTAGGTCAGTCAAACAAAAATTCTTAAGGAAACGGAATCGACGGTTATTCGTTACTAATAATAAAAAAACTCGCGAATCAATTTGTTTGCCGACCATTTGACGCTGTGCGGATGGGTCAGACGTTATATTTACTAAGTCTTTTTGTTTTCTTTTCTTTTTTGTTTTTTTTTTTTGTTTAATTTTTCCCAGTGTATTTTTTCGTCGTTTTTATTATTATTATTATTATTTTTTTAAATCGAACGAAGTCCCGCATAAACAGTATATCCGCGGGCACGGTGCCCGGCGTGTGAGTCTTTAAAGAAAGAAAGGGAGAGAGAGAGAGAGAGCGCAAGAGTAAGAGTAAGAAAGAGAACAAGTGTGAAAGAACATATGACGTTGCGAAAAATGATAACGTATGAGAGAGAGAGAAATGAAAAAAAAAACGGAAAATTAAATGAAAGATGAGTTGCGTTCGGATGTAAGAACGAAAGGTTGAATAGCAACAAGAATAACAAACAAACAAATCAGGTGATACGTAGTACCATCTCTGCGAAATCCTGTGTACAAAGTCGTGTAGAGAAAATGATAAAGGCATCCGTGCGGCCGCTTAACCAAACGGACACAACCCAACTTACACGCATATACATATATCGATATAAAGCGCGAACGACAAACCAAGTATAAGACTGAGCCTGCCGGGAAAGGTATATAACATACACAGTTAGGCGGTCCGCACGTTTCGCCACGTCCCGACCTCATATTCATAAAGCAAGGACGATCCCGACTAAACGGAAAGCATCGCTCGCGAATCGCGTCGAAACGAATAGTTCGCATCGATGCGCGTATATGTACCTATTGTCGATAACGCTTGTCTCGATGGTTGCTCGTCTAACGGTTTCCTTTCTACGTCTTAGCTTTCCGTCTTAGCTCGTGGCCCTCGTCGATTCGCCCCTGATTGAGCCACGCGAACCAAACCAATTTATGAATATGCGCGTCGTTTAAAGAATTAAAAAAAAGTTAAAAAATAAAAAAAGTAATAACAAAGGGATGGTGCACCAGCTAGTGTTTAGATCGGATTAAACGCCCCGTGAAGAGAGAAAGAGAGAACAAATAAAAAAATATCGAAAGCTCACTCGACGGTGGTTCTCGTAGCCGATAAAATAACTAATACCTTTTAAGACAGCCTGCCAAGAATCAAAATACTGTAAAATATCAAACGAACGCTAGCCAGTACAGAATGCTAAGATCTATTTTTTAAGAAGCGAATGTATATTTTTGTACTAAGGCAGGCCTTAGTGTGAATCGTGTATTCTTGCGCGTAATGGCAAGACGAGAGCTGTGATCCATAATATCGTTTCGGCTTAGCGAGAGAACATACAAAGAGAGAGAGGGGGGGAGAGAGAGAGAAAGAGATACATACTAGAGACAGAAAGATGGAAAAGAAAATAGTACAGTGCGACGTGTGAGACGCGCGTTCACGGAAGAATACAGGGAAAGAAAATGGCGAGAATATCCTTGCTAGTTGATACCGAGTGGGCTATATAGGTGAAAAAGGGGCGGCGATAATCGAGAATAAAACATCTGTGATAAAATATAAAATCTTAGAAAGGGTGCTCGAGAGAAGGTAGCGAAAGGAGAGAGCGGAAGTGAAAACAAGCGTGCGTTGAAGAAGAAAAAAACAAACAGAATAGAAAATGTTGATGAAGCTAAAACAAAACGAAACA
>NW_017100321.1:611091-613323 GCF_001263275.1 Habropoda laboriosa | reverse complement strand
GAGGAGCTACAAGGAAAAAAGACGGAACTCTGCGTGTGATTAGGAAAACGATACGCGAGACATGCAATTCCTACGAAACAAAAAACAAATGTTTAGAAATGCTTTTAGAAGATCTATTGTGTGAAAATGTCGTCGTGTGTGTGATGAGACTAATTGACAGATGGAGACTGTCTTTCGACGAGATAGCCCGGTCTAACTATTGTAGTGGGTACCGTCTCGACGTTATCCTTGCTTTGAAAATGAACGCGCTCACAATCGTCGTGTGGGTTTCGATGAACGCTCGAGCTTACTATCCGTGCAGGAAACATTCGATCGTGGTATGAAACTTTGTTCCAATGAAAATGGAGTTCTTAAAAAGGTTTGCGTTCCTTCGAATAAATCGAAACAACTAAGTACATACATACATACATAATGAATTAGAACATGTTACTTAAGCGAACATTGACATTCCACTCGAAAACTACGAGACATAGAGAGGTTACGTGTCTAATCTTGCCGCCAATTACGTAGCATCGTAACTAATGACTAATTTAATAACGACTAATTTCGAGCAAAGAATAGTCGTTGTCGCGTTAGTTCTCTAGCTTATAAAAAAAAAAGAGAAAAACAGAAAAAAGAAAAAATTCAGTCGAAAAAGCACAGAACGGTTATTACAAGAAGGGGAATCTAACGATCTATTTGATCGACGTGTATTCATACACAAGGGCACACACACGCGCGTTATTTCAATCGATCATATTCGAAGTTACGCAAAAGATCGTGTAACGATACGAAGAAGGACCCCGCCTTCATCAGACCCACGTGACTCGACGGGATAAAAGTTAGGACGTCGTACGCCACGAGTAGTATTATAAGTTCCTAAAGAAAAAGTAAAGGGAAAAAAAGATATTTTACACGGTTAAGTGCGATAGAGCGAAGCCGGCATTACGAATAAACCAACTCACACGAACAAGAGAGAGCATTATTCGGTTCGATGTAGTTCGTTCGTTGATTCGTTCTGTTTTATGGGATTGTAAAACGCTTTTCAGACAGCTCCAGCAATAATTTACAAGTACGTGTATAATCCATTCCAATCGAGAAAGGGGCAGGCGTTTTAAAACGTGTGTGGCGGTGGTAAAATTGGAAAGGATGGGTTCCGCGTTTCAATGGAAACTGAACACGAGACACAAAAACCTTTCACGAAAGGCAAGAGAAGATATATGCGTGTAGTATATGGGAATCGTTCAGACGCGTATATTGTAGATAAACGATGAACGACGACGCGCAGAGACCGATAGACTCGATCGATAACGAGAGAAACGCGGGTGAAATGATTTACCGTAACGTTAAATATGTTCTCGATTATTTTATTACCGCCGTGTATATCATTGAAAAAAGGAAAAGAATAGATTTCGAGATTCGTTCGAGTAAAACCGCAATTGTCCAACGACCGACGGGCAAGATGATGGACGAAATAAAAGAAACACGATATATTTCGAAAATTTCGCGCACTCCTCCTCGATCGATACAATGTTAGAAGGATATTTACCAAAACAGCGTTTAGATGTGTATATAAGTTTAAGGGCTGAGGTAGCAAATGCGAGCAAGCTATTTTTTATTCGTCGAATCACGAGATAAGACGGAACGAACTCCGCCGATAAAATATCTTCTTCCATAAGAAACAAAAACGTATGGGAAAACATTCGCAAAGGGAAGGAAAAACGAAGAAAATAAGAAACGTGACCGGACCCGAAAAGATGAATGTCTTGTAGTGTTATAGTTCGTTCATGGATTTAAACGGAACGTAGGTCCTAGCTCTATAGAGACGCGTGCATATGTACCAAAAAAAAAAGCAAAAAAAGAAAAATAAGTACGACGCGGTTAGAGATTTTTAATTATGAATATTGTGTTCGTTAAATCGGGATCTCGAGACCGAATAAATAATGGTTGAACGGTCACAGCGCATCCCGCATCGTGAACGATCATCCGAAAATTGAATCATTCGATTCGACGGGTATCTATGTTTTCGGATGTGTTGTGTCGTTTTTTCCCCCTTTGACGATCGCCAAAGACGAACTAACCGTTACAACATGTTGGTGAGTCATAATGAACAATGTGTCCGTGTGCTAAATATAATAACGCGAATGCACACGAAAGATTCTTTTGCCGGTGGGATAACGTTATCTCGACGCGTTCGACACGTTATTACCGCGTAACACTTGCATTTTTCAGTGAAGTATCGAATTATCGCTT
>NW_017100321.1:567789-610982 GCF_001263275.1 Habropoda laboriosa | reverse complement strand
ACGCGTTTCTGCGGTTCACGGACGTATTTAGCTCTGTCGGAATTCAACCGTTCCGAGATTTTCTTATCCGAGAAGAAAAAACACGCTTGAGACCGTTTTCGTGTTGACGACTCAAATAATATGTATTTTTCAACGCAAAACAGTGCTCAATCGGTTTCGTTTCTCACGAAAGCAAGCTTGCGCCGTTGTCGCGTCAGTGTTCCATGTTTAAAAACGAAACAACGTATAGTTTATACCGCGTATACTATGAAATAGCGCTTAGTTTTATCTCTGTTGGATACAACCTCGAGATTCCATCGTGCAATATCCGTGTTGATAGAAACCTGCATTTCCGATTTCGTTTAGGGACTTCTTCTTTCCTTTCGGTAATACTTAATTTCGCCATATATCGCCAGGGGGCAATCCATAATGTGTCAGTGTTTCGTCGCGTTTCGCGTGTATAAGTATCTCAATTCTTCCTCGTAAGTCGAAAAGGATGCGTGTAACACGCGTACCATTTAATTCGTCGTGGTTAAATACTTTAATCGGTGTCGCGGTGATTTTCTGACAATGCAATATACGTACACACGTGGTGCAACAACACGTCCAGCACGCGTGCCAGTTGAAGTGTTAAATCGGACATTCTCTCCGCGTGGCTAGGCGGGTGGTAATAGCGTGACAATAGGGGAGACCGAAAACGCGATGTTCATCAGGATGAATTTCACGGATAAATATGTGGCCTCTGTCACACGTTATGCACACACTTTTTTCTTCAGTCGTCGTAGGCACAACGTGTTTCGACCCCTTGTAGTGCACCACAAAGTTTCTCTCTTAGCGTTCAATAACACTATGATAAAAGAAGAAAAAAAAAACACGTGTAACTTTGTAAATGTTCTCTCTAAAAATATGTTTGACAAAGAAAACGAAAAATGAAAACAAAAAAAAATAAGAAGTATAAATACGAAAGAATTTTGAATGTTCTTCGAACGGAGAGTCGTTCTCCGGTGCCTGTTGATTTCACGTAATCTCGATGTTTTGGAGGTTAATGTTTCTACGTATAGTAAACGATATATTCGTGTAATAAGTGAATAATGTTTCGATGGGTTAAGTTAAAACGTGTAAAAAAATAAGACTCGATGTTGCAACACGTTAGGAGGATGAATGCGGGATGTTCGAGCTCTGCTGTTTTTGAGACGAAGCGTACGGTATATAATATGTATCTAAGCGTGTCAAGTGAACGTCTCTCTACGTGCATCTGTTCCACTATTTGCTCACGCGTTTCGTTAATGGTGTTCCTCGCCATTTCTAAATATCGTGGATTCAAACCATCGTCGCGTAGTTCGGTACATTTTTATATGTTGAATAACGTACAAAAAAGAAGACGACACGCGTGATACAATGGTACGTTCAATAATACCTTACTTCCTTTTTGATATTTCAACTTTACATTCAAATTATTCGCTTCCCTCTGATTTTCCAACTGCATTTGTTTTCCTAACGAGTCTTTCTTTTGTAATAGTAACTTAGGATCGAAATTTAGGTAACATGTTAGGGAATTTGCGAAGTGTGTTAACGTGTGATCCGCGCAAGTGAACTTAACGAAACGCGAGCAAATGTTTTCCGCGTTGACGCGGCAAAAAAAATCCAGTGGTGGCTTAAAAAACCGTTGGAAAGGGGGAAGGGGTGGGGGAAGCGAAGAAGAAAAACGAAGAAAGTCTTTTATCGTTACTTGCGATTCGTCGCGAGATCTCGTCTGAAAAAAGGAACCAATCTCCGCGTAAAATATTGTATCTCTTCGTATTAATATATGTATATATATATACTTATATCGTTTTCTCCAAGTTGTGTTTTACTTGATGATGACAAGCTACAAACGAATATGTATATGTGTGCGTGCGTGTGTGAACGGCGCTCAAGGGACGCTTTTCCCGGGTCCTTAGGGCTCGTTGCTCGGATACAATTTTGGCGAATCGATTGTAGAACTGACCTCGCGTCTACAACACTCGTCGGATGCGTTTTCTCCGTGCGTGATCGAGACTCGTAGCGCCACGAACGAGCAGTGTCATAAACGACACTATTCTCTAACCGTCTATTATTTAAACGACGTTTAAAACGATCTTAGGAAAGAGGAATTGAAAGCGTGTTGTCTATCGAGGTAATTATTTTATAAAATGCGATATCGAACCGGAGTTCCATCATGTTCATTCTCGGTGGCGCAGACATGCTGTTGGCACGAAGGGAACGCGTCAAACAACAGGTGTTATTTACGCTTCGCACAGTTGAACTCTCGCTACCGTGCGTCGAGTGTTCAAGATAATCTCGTTTCGAAAGTTGAACTTCCAACCTAATCTTTGTTTTAATTTTTGTAAACACGAATATGAACATATACAAGTACAACTAAAAATGGCAAATATTTGAGTAAATAAATTATTACGTTCGAAATATTGCCCCAGTTATAATAGGCTAGAAAATTCGTGTAATTTCGAAAGATACTCGATCAGACAACGTAGTGGGAGAGTCAACTCTTTCGGTGCCACAATTTTATATGGGAAACGACTCGTTGTGCGGAGACCTGGTGAACGTATTCGTTATTCGTATTCACCTAACGCTCATGGGCGTTCACTGCGCGCGTCGATCGAGTATATCGCATTTCGTTACTGAGATGGTTCGTTTCGGCACCAAAAGAGTATCCACGAACTTAAATGGAACCCCGTGGAAAGTGAACCGATTATCGAACATGGCGGAAGAGGAAAAAGCATGCGTATCCCGAAGTCGATCCTATAATCCGGCCAAACGACGATTTTCGACGGATAATTCGTTGAACTTTTTTTCTGCCCGTCGTTACTCGTGGGAGCGACCACACGTTGTATAGGCGATCGTTGAAAATATAAATCACGAATCGAATAGACGATTATCGTTGCAACATTTTGCTGTTGATATCGTATAGGTATTGAAAAGTAAAGAACGAAGTGATTAACTGCCCTCGACTTTTCGTAGTCCAATTTGCCCACACGAAATACATAAGTTCTTTAGATTTCGCTTGGAGGTTAAGAAAAAAAAAATGAAGAAAATGAAAAACGAAGGGTTCCTTGGTTACCTTGCGAGAGAGTAATATGTACAGGAGGGAAAGTCTCTCTACGAGCGCACACGCTGGTGCGAAGCAATTAATACACCGAGATATAATTCCGGCTATCGGCGTATACATTGCTGCGGAACGTTCGCGAAGCCGACTGTACACTCGTCGGTGTTCAACGTGGTACCTGATTTTGTAACATTCTCTTCTTCGTGCGATCGGCTCGGTGGCAAGGTAGTCGGGAATTATTGGACAACGAAAAGGTCGACACACAAACACCTTCACGTATATAGGTGTATACGTATGTATATTATATATAGATACTACACTCACACACATACACACATATATACATATGTATTTTGTCTGTGAACGTGAAGTATGTTCAACGTATTATCTGTTTGGCCATCTATTTCGGTGAAATCACGTCGAAGGTGCAGACGTACATACGGGCAGCTGAAATAACCAACAAACATCGAAACAATGGGAATTAACGTGGATCAATATTTTACTTATACATTTGTGCACGTGATGATTTTTTTATCGATTTCTTATTTTCTTTCTTTTTTTAATTTTATTCCAGATATTTTTTTTCTGTGGTTAAACATTTTTTTTTTATCGAATCTTTGAAAATGGTTAGAACGGAAAATTGCGGTTTTTGTCTAATTTTCGGTTGCCCGTGTGTCCACTTGACTCCTGTTGAGTGACATATTAGAGCGATGATGATATCGCGCGGAAATACGCGCGGTGCGATATGCATACGATACGTTCCTTTAAGAGTACGATTTTTCCGATCTGCTTGCAGTCTGTTGCAGCGAAATATATGTATTTATAAATTCTCTCGTGTAATGCGCCAGTTATCTTTCCGGACAGTTACCATGCTGGCTTTTCCTATCATTCGTGACAGAAAAATTTCCCTCTTCTCCTTTTATGCGAAAGTGTTTATTTTTTAGTCCGGATATATACGATGTTCGAATCGATGTAAAAAAAAAAAAAATACTTTAAACAAAAGTATCAATCTTTTTCGATAATTTTCCGATGTATCGGGAAAGAATGGGTGTAATAGGAAATGAATTGGATGAAACCGGAAGTTGTACTACGGAACGTTTGTCACGAACGATGGAAATCGATTATTGTAACACAGCTATGTCGTAATTGTCCACGATTGTTAATGATTGTCCATTTCTGTTACACTTTTTGTCTTCTATCTGTTTTCGTATGTGGACAACCAGAACCTCCGACGAGCATTTGTAATATGCAAAATCGTTGATATTGTCGCGTGAAGAAAAACAAAAAAATCAGTATTCTTTCAATCCAACATCCCGTAGAATTGTACGCCGGTCTATGATTTTTACACCACTTCTTCGATTATAGTGAAATCAAATGTTTTTCGCAAGTATCAATCAATTTTTAAAAATGTATCGATCGATTAATAAATCGTGCATGGCATTAAGATGGTTTGTTTACTTTCTTTCTTAATTCTGTTGATATCCGTCGACGATTTGATAAGCAAAGGTAAGAACACAAAAGTAGATTTTTATGAAAACAAGGCAGATAGTTTTGCCGTACGTGTAATTTTTACAATAGTGTTACAAGATACACACATTTTCAAGGACACTTTTGTTAATACACTTTAAAGACACTTTACAATTCAACTTAAAATCGTTATCTCTTAATCTTCCGTTCTATCTCTAATTCGATTGCCACTTGTCTGTCGTTGTCACATGTTTAAATGTCAAATCTAAACTCCAAAACGGTCGTGTTCTCTTCAAGTATTTCCTTTAAGTTTCAAGTATCCAACTATCGTAATACAAATGCACGTCATAATTAAACACATTCTGAACACAAAAATGTTTCATCATTGTACCGCCAGAAAAAATTCATTAACAATGTTATTTTTGACATATGTACCAAACAAGAACATCTTACGGTACGAACTATTCCCTGTTCGTCGCGGTCAAGTTAAAACCGCATCGATTTGAAATGCCCTCCAATACGTCGTGGCTGTTACCCGATTGGCGGTTACCGGTGTAGGTTCGAAAGAGAAGGGAATGCGCAGAAGCACGTGGATTTGTTTAGACGACTGTCAAGCCCCTTTCGTAGCGCATTTACAAAGTCCGTGGGGTGCTTCCGGTAAGCCCCGTAGCTGGCGGCGCTTTCCCGACAAACGTTACCGGGGGCCAACGGGGGCGACAAGATCCACTGTCTATTCCCCTCCCCTCTCCTGTCTGGCCGTGCGTTCGTCCCTGCCTTCCCGTTCCCCTTCCCCACAGCGTTACACCTCCGATACGGAGACAGAGACAGGGGCAGGGGAGTGACGACGGCGACGATGCCCGGCGAAACGAGCGATGGAGGAGGGGAAGACATCAACGGCGGACAAGGCCGCCATATTGAATCACTCTCGTTAATTTTTGCGCAGAGGCGGTGTGAATTTTTTCTCTGCTCGCGCGGAAGGTAGCGGCTCAAGGTTGTGCTTGGGATTCGCGATCGTGACGATCGTTTCGCGGTTACCCGCTGGCACGCGTCATCCCCGGGGGACGTGTATACAATTGTGTGTGTTCGTTGTTTTCTAAGTTGTTTATTTTCGTCGACAGAATTGTGGACACAGAGAGAAAGAAAAAGGAAGGGATACGACGGTGAAACGATGTGCGGGTATGCCACGCGAAAAAGGTTCGCGGAAACATGCGGAAATCGTGCATGTATGATCGCGAGGCGGTGAAGTGTGCTCGTGATAGGGAGAGACACTCGAGGGAAGCGAAGTGTACGCGTACACTGACTGCGGTACGTGGTGTGCGCCATGTCATTGTACGTAAGCGATAGTATAGAGTGTAATATATCGTATAGTGGAGTGGAGTGAAGTGGAGTGGAAAGCGACCGGCCGCCTTGCCTGCCTAACTGTCTGCCTAACAGCGTGCCTGCCTGTACCTTCGTTGGCCGCCTATCACTCTACACATTACCTGCCTGCCCGTCCATTCGTTGGTTCGTTCGTTCACTCGTTCGTTTGCTCGGTTCGTCTGCTTTATGTGGAATAATTGACTTGTATGTCACAAGCGATTCGCACAAATTCGGACCAACTTTGATTGACCTCCTCTCAGGTACGTATGCCTTCCTGAATCGCGGGAGGCGTAAGCGTGTGTGGGGGTCAAAATACTCTCGGTACTCTATCGTTGCAGGGAAGGTGCGATTATCAATGTAGCGGCGAATATGTTGTGCACGCGGAAACATAAAGAGTCGCGTGTCGTGTGGTCGGTGTGAGCTGGCGTCACTCGTCGTCAACGAGCGTTTGGGTACACGGACTCGTTCGACACACCACGAGCCACCGATATTTTCAGTTGCATGCCCGATTAATTACAATCGAATGATTCTCGTCTGTTTTTTTCTTCTGCTCGTGTTCGACCAACGAATTCTGATATTTTCGTTGATGATTCAGCGTGATGTCAGAATCTTCGTTGGTAATTTGCTAACTGGCTGAGAGTGATAAAACGTGGGACATCGAATTGATACGAATCAGTATTACATGATTGTGTCGCCTTTGATACTCTTTTATGGTTTCCTTTTTCGGATAATCGTGTGCACGTATTAGTTTGGTTGTTTTAATGTAAGGAACAAAGTATTCTTTCTGTGCTGGATAGAATAATAAGTTGACTCGTTTTGGAATAATTCTCCCAGCATTAAGATTTGCTGACCAATTCCGACCAATAGCGTACGTTTATTAGGTTAGGAAGAAAGTACAAGATTACCGTAGGTCATTTTAGGATTCTCGGACTGGTTGGAGGACTCTGCAGTATTTGTTTCTTGACCTGTATTTGTTGATTTGACCTGTTAAAAAAATACTGTTGAAAACTAGATAAAAAGTTGCTATAATAAAAACTATTAGCACTTTTTCAGAAAATATATAAATAAATGAAATTAAACAATTTATGTATGATGAGAAAAAGATATGTCAAAGTTATCATAAGTTCGCTTATTTTTACATATAGCTTCTCTGATCTGTCGAACAGTTAAAGCCATAAAGCGCGAATGAAAAATGCTGTGACATCAATTCGAGAGTTTAGAGATCCTACTCTGTCACGTGATCTGGAAAGTGTGCAAGGCGGGAGATCCAAGAGAAACTCCGTGAACTAGTTAATTCTTTTGCATTAGGACATTCTAAAAGCGTGTTCGTGAAAGATAGCAGTTCAAAAAAAAAGAGAGGAAAGAAAAAGAAGCTGTGTTTATTGAAACAATCTTCCAATATATCTTATGGTACGTGTATAAACACGAGAAAAGCGAGCAGTAAATAGAGTCGTATTACCTAGAGGTCGCGCTTGGTTTCTTGATACAATAGTAATTATGAGATGCGTGAACGATATCAAATACGTTGCAAAAACATTGCAACTCCTTCGTCCCTCCGGGTCGGGAAAGGCTGGCAGTGGGGACTCCGTCGAAAAATCGATTTCCCGTAGGGCATAAGGGCGCGGGAGGAGGGCGAGGGCAAGGGAGAGAAGTACGGAGACGAAATTCGGGAAAATCCGCAGATATATATATATATATACAGAGAGAGAGAGAGAGAAAATGGGGGGGATTGGTTTCTAGCCCGTTCCGATGCCGCTCGTGTGGGTGAGTGGCTGACTCGTGTGGAAGGGGGTAGACCGTCGACGGGGTGAGGGGAGAAATAATTAATGTGCGACCGTACCTCTCCCCTCGCGGTACAGGGCACCCCTCTCCCCCTTCCACAGTCTTGTACCGCTACGCTTAGTTGCCATTGTGCCGAGACGCCACTTCCGAAGCATCAAATTCAATTCTTCGATTTCGTACCGCCACTTCCTTACGGAAAATTCGTGAATACAGAGAAAGCGAAGGGCACGCGGCGTATCGTGCTGCCGGCAGCCCGGCAAAGCGCGCCAATATCCTCCTCGTGTACGATCTTGAAGAATATATATTCTTCTTTGAACATCTTTGAATACTACGGAGGTTAGGTTAGGACATTGCTTCCGTGGATATCGGCCGATCGCCCGCCTTGTGCAGGCAAGCACACGATCTTTTTATCGCGCGTTTTAGTCCGCGAGTTGATCGTATTACCGGTGTGGTGTGCTACTGTGTGTTGTGATTGCGTCTTTCGCGGCTTCGAGACGGTCGCTGCTGGAAATAAGAGGGAGGCGAGAGCATGATGCTCTAGTGCATATAAACGAAATGCTCGAATGGAGATTTTGGTAACCCAGTTATTTTTATTCCGGCGAATCTTTTCTATTGCTTTCGTATCACGGCATCGTGAATTCCATGTCTCATCGTTTCTACCGGACTTCATCTTCGATGTGTTCTTTCCCCCCTAGCGAACCGCGTTCGCTGTGTCGTTATTGTTGAAATCGATCCAATCGAAATGAACCAGATGAATCGTGGTTATTAATAAATGCCTGTGTTTTTATAGAGTTGCCGCATTTGAAAGAATGGAAGCCATGGATTTGGACGGGGATGCAGTAGTGGACTTGAGTGTTAGGTAAATTGAGAAAAAATTCCGATTTTCTTTTTCCATTTTTTTTCTTTACATGTTTAACTGGTGGCTCATGTTCTTGTGTTAGATACACATTGTTGAGAATTATGTCAATTCAAAATTGCTGTTGTTTACATCATTATGATTATGAAATGAGGCTATTGTTATACATTATAGTTATCAAAAATAAAAGTAAATAATACATTACAATATATTATGATAACACAGCTCTTAACGAAAACAAGTTCTTATCACTACTGTTGAATAGAAGTCCTTACATAAAAGTAGATTATTCTTTTTTCTTTTTTTTATTCTTTTTCATACACATTTATTTGTTTATTTAATGGATGTGATTTTACATGGTTCTTATTATTGGATTATAAAATTTGTGATAATTTTTATCACTAAGTAATGTATGTTTTCAGCAGCAGTGGCAGGAGAAATTCTCCATCGATCACTGCTAACTCTGGTGATGTAGGAGTTCCATTAGATTTAGGTGTTCACTTTTCTTCAAGTCCTAATATGGACAACAACATACCAGAAGCACGTAACATTCAAAATGCAGCAAGGGGCATCTTAGCTCCCAAGTCAGGTGATGATAGGAAGACACGCCGTAATCTCAGACCTAGGATTGAAATAAGTTATGCAGAGAGCCCTGATGAGCGTAGAATAAATGGTTACGTGAATGGAAATGCAGACAGTGATGAAGGTTAATTTACAAAATTGCATAATTATTTATAGCTTCAATACCATGGCCTTAACATATTGCTTACTTATATAAGCATGTTTAACAAAACTTGAAATTTCCATTTATTAGGTGATATGCCTCCCTTGCCTCCAATAAAAGAATTATCATCAGATGAGTTAGCTGAACGTGAAAGGACACTTAGAAAATTAAGGGATGAACTTAGATCTGAGGAAATGAAGTTGGTTCTGTTAAAGAAATTAAGGCAGTCCCAACAACTAAAAGAAAATATTGCTGCTGTACCAAAAGTACCCAGTAAACTACCACCACCAGTTACAGTACAACAAGCTCCTCATAGGTAAAATTATAATTAAGTTTTATTTTCTAAGATTACATGTTGATTATTAAAACAACATATCTGTGGTCAGTCATAGGACAGGGAAGGCACCACCACCTTTGCTTAGAGGACAACCTGCACCTATTAGGAGCAGTAGTTTACATGCTCCTCCACCTGGAATGTTATTACCACCCACAGTTGGTCGAAGTTCTACTTCCAGTACTGGAATGCCACCTAATATGGTCATACCACAACCACCTCACCCTAGGGGCAGGCCACCTAGTGCAACACCAAATGTATCGAATTATCATGCACCAGCAGACAGAACTGAGAGGTCTACAAAAGATCCAACACCCACCCCAGCTCATCAAGTAAGTAAGGTACAACATATCACAAGTTTTTCTTTATATATATATATATGCATATAAGTTTCATGAATGTATATTATTCAAAGTGTTATATTATATATTAAAAATACTTGTTTACATTATTTGTGAACTATGTAAATAATCATAATTGTGTTTTTGTAAACACAAAGCTGCTTGTTGGATCTCAAGAAAATAAAACCACCGCATCCTTAAGCACACCTGTGATTTCAGAGCAGGTATATCCACTAGTCAAAGTATACGTTTAGTCTCTTGTCAATCTAATTCTTTATTAAATAATGTGTCAACTTTCTCTTGCCTTCCTAACAGCCATATCATTTCTTGTTTACTATATTTAACTCACTTATATTTCCACTTTTTCCTCCCTGCTTTTTTTTTACATTTATCATAACATTAATATTTTATTTTATACAGAACTTACAATCAAATTCATAAAAAATCCTATCTTATATGTGATTTTAATATTCATGTCTAAAACTACAGGAGAGACCAAGGGATGATAATCAGACACCTGCTCAACGTCAGGCGGCTGCTAAGTTGGCTTTGAGAAAGCAACTTGAGAAAACTCTGTTACAAATACCACCACCAAAACCTCCACCACCGGAGATGCACTTTGTACCGAATCCGTCTAATACGGAATTCATATACTTGGTGGGCTTAGAGCACGTGGTTGACTTCATTACTAAGGAGCCTGCTATTCCACCACCTCCTGAACCATTTGAATGTACTCAATGTAAAACGGATTTCACACCCGTGTGGAAGTGGGAGAAACCTGTGACTGGTGGCAAAAAGGAAGGTCCACGAGGACAGCACGCAACTTTCCAGAGACCTCCGGCAGGTCGCGATCCTAGGGTCATATGCGAGCATTGCGTAACAACCAATGTGAAGAAAGCTCTCAAAGCTGAACACACTAATCGGTATGTAATTTAACACGTATAAAACACAAAACATAATAATGAATTTTATCATGACATTTAATATGTAAATGCGTTCGTATACAGATTAAAGACAGCGTTCGTGAAAGCACTGCAGCAAGAACAAGAAATAGAACAAAGGTTGGCGCAAGCAGCATGTCCAAGTCCAGATCCACCTCCTCCAAAACCAGTTCCTAAAGCGGCTACTCCTACGAGGAGAGTGGCCACACCACCAGCTCCTCCACCGCAAGTGTCACCGGCACCGACGCTAGCACCAACCCCGCCAGCGCCCAAATTACAGGAGCATCCTCTGGTTAAATTGGCCGAGAGTGGGAAGTTCAGCCCGCACCATGCTGCTGCAGCTGCTTTGCAACAACAGTTGCTTAGAGGTGATTGTAAAATGTTTATTTTATTTAAAACTTGATATAGGTACACCGGGCGTAACAATTAATACAATTTTTTTAGAGTTAGCAAAGAATCCTGTACCAGGTTTACCGCCACACCAACCTCTTCCTGCTCACATGATGCCACCGTTTACCTCGATATTATATCCGTATCAGCTGGCAATGGCGCAAGCTGGTGGAAAGGGTCTCGCAGAGTTACAACGACAAGCGGCAGACTTGCAACGCCAATATTTGCTTGACATGATTCCGTCACAAGCGTCACAGGCGCAGGGCAATCAGGCACCACCTCGAGCCCATCCACACAATTGGAAAACGTAACCGGACGCATTTAAGGATCGATCAGTAAATGCAAATAACAAATAAAACTGCAGAGCTGTGTTAGAGAATATTGAGGAATGCAAAAATACTCGTATTCTTTTTCCACGACATCGTACTAAAGTAAACAAAAATTTCTTCTTATTATGGAAATGTGGCAGTCACATTTCTATGACAGTTATAGAATAATATACCAATTGTGCACGGATTGGTATCTTTATTTACAATGTGAAGCTCAAAAAAACATGGAACAACAGGATAAGACACTTCCTGTATTAAAACGGTGGAAAAACTTCGAACCATCATTTTGTGAATATGCATTGATGTGTGAGTGTGAATTTGTCATTGTTACCCGAAGCAAATCGAGGTTTTTATCGCCAGGGAGGGTAAAAAATAAGTCAAAGCTTTGTAATACACCATAAACATAATTGTACCATGATTTTCCTCGGTGGTTTCAAAGGGAAAAAAAGAGAAAGAAAGAAAGAAGGATGTCTTTACTGATTAACCGAATGGCCAGCAACATAAGAAAGTTTCTCCGATTGGTTCTTTAAGAGCAATATCCGTTTTCTTTTCTCGTATGACCCTGTGTTGGTATTTAACGGTACTGCGAAAATGGAAATAATAGGTGATTGTCAATCAATTGGAGTAAGTGCATAATAACTCGAACGCACATGAATGAATATAATTGCTTCAATTATTACATTATATATATTATATATACACATAAAGAACCAAGTGGACATTTGTAAGGCACTAAGGACAGTAATAAGTGTTACGTGATTATTAAATAAAAAAAAAATTGGTTGATTTACGATAGTAGTGATAATCGAAGAGAGAATGAACGCGCGCGCACGCGAGCGTAAGCACGTGACGCGACGCAACAAAGTTGAGAGAGAGAGAGAGAGAGAGAGAGAGAGAGACGGAGAGAGAGAGAGAGTGGAAGAAAGAACAAGTGGGATGTTTTTAGGCCCTTGATAATATAATTACGCCGACCTTTGTCGTTGGTTTGAATAATTTTTGCAACCATCGGCGGTACCTGTACTCTGTGTATATCTCTTTATTTTCTTTAAACTGTGAGTATTTTTAAGGTGATTAATAACAATTGTGTGAATGAATGAAAGTGAGAGAGAATGTGCCTGCGTGTGTACGTGTGTGTGTGTGAGAGAGAGAGAGAGAAAGAGACAATTGTAGGCTACGATGAAAGAAAAAAAGGGGGGGAAAAAGAGCAAACGATCTTTGTAAGACAGTGTGTGTCAGTGATATAGTCAGCAACAAACGAATGTGGGAGTGATAGTAACGTTTTTCTTTTCTTTTTTGTTGTCGCTACAAGAGGACAGAGAATGAGCATTCAGCATGTTTTTTTTTTTTTTTTAATAAATGAAAAAAGTGTATAGAGTGACACGAATGTCATTCGCGCACAAAATGTAGGAAAATTTCGTGATAAGACTTCTTCAGGCTCACTTTAATGCAGGATTTATGAAAAAAAAGAAACGAAAAAGAAAAAAGATTTTTCGACGTCGAACGTTTATGATGAAAGAGAAAAAAATATATATTATATATGTTGAAGAGAAGGGGAAAGAAAGAAAGAAAGAAAGAAAGAAAAACTAGGATGTAAAGTCACTAATCATAGCGCGATTGATTTCATGTGTCACATTGATGTAAAAGTATTTAAAGAATTTAAACAGGTCATATGTATCCAAAGTTTTTTCCGAAAGAAAACGAAAAAGAACAAAAAAAAAAGTAAAAAAAAAAACTTGCTTAAGTGGCGGTTCGCCGAATTTTTCGAATCATCCTCTTTTCTGACAGACAAAAAAAAGAGATAGAAAAGAAAAAAAAAAGGTATCTGCACTTTTAACCAAAAAAAGAAATGAGGTTAAAACAAAAATTTCTCCGGCACACATCCCAAACAATACTTATTACCACCCCCACTCTGAAATAATCTGATTTCTTCATCTGATTCTGGGCTAACCAATCGATCTTGGTCACAATTTTTCCGAATCACTAAATATATAGTTAACTGTAGTCTTGATATTTCTCGGTATATGATACAAGTTAATAAACTAAAAATAGCATAATCATCTCTCTTTGTACTACGTGATATAGATTTTTGAACTCATAAACTTGATATACATGTACACCGTAATAAGTCTATCGATCGCATAATAGATCAAGATCTGTGTTTTTTGTGTAAGAGAATCGAAGTAATGTCAATCATTGTCAACTTGTCATATTATTACCAGGGCGCTACCGCTGTTATATCCTCCTGATCGTGAAAAATGAAAAAAAAGAAAAGAGAAAGAGTAACGAAGATGAAAAAGCGGATTTTATTCGTATAATATTTATCGTTGCGATCACGTGAAGCGAGGGAGAGCCTGGTCTTTTAACGCACAATAACCGTGTACGACCTATCGTTCTTATTTAATTAGCAATTGTTAATTTTAATTATCGATTAATCGATCATTATATATGTACATGTTCATTCTTTTAATTTCATAAATTTTATTTTTCAACATCTAGATATTCTGTAAGAAAGAGGGAAAAAAAGGAGACATTTACTACTTTTCTAACCTTTACTATCCAATCACGTGTGTATGTTAAACATTTGCGTTTCTGTGCCAGCCTCCCTTTCTTCGTGACAAATCTATGTTGTTCAATTACGAAAAAGCAGAAACTACCGAAGATGTGCGCGGTACATCACTCTAACGACTGCCGAATTCGCGTAAGACGTTCCGAGCGATCGATACTCGCATTGTAATCGATCGTCGATCTCGTTCCCTTCGAGGGCGAATCTTTCGCGATGTAAACAGAGGAAACCGTTCAAGTCGCATTGCATTTTTTTTTCACACGGTAACGTGAAACGGGGGTAAAGAAAGAGCAACGCAAACAAAAAGAAAAGAAAATGAGAAAAAAATATTGATTAAGTTTCTTCCTATCTTCCTTTCTAGTCTTGTCTTTCACCTCTGCGTGGTGCTGATTTAAGAATTGAAAGCGCTACCAAGCGCGAAAGTATAATTTTATATTCTAAACGCAAGATGAAACAAAACAAAAACGAGAAAAAACACAAAAAGAGGAAATTTTTAACAAAAAAATCTCGCTGCAAATTTTGTTGACGCAGGGCGGTAGTGTTGTGAAACGAAACAAAAGAAAAAAAAAAGCAAGTGGAACTGAAACTGAACTGAATCGAAGTTTCAAATCTGATATAGCTAAAGCAATACAGAACTTGGAACGTTGTGGAATAGTATTCTATATAAGGTATTTGGAAAACAAAGTAAAAAAAAAATGGTGTGTAAGGGAAAAACGAGGTCCGATATTTCGTGGGGATCGCAGACGAAGCACGAAAGAGATAATAGTGTTCGATGAAAAAAAAAAGATGTCTTAGGCGTAACCGTGGAAAATTGAAACGTCCAAAGAACGAAAGCAAACGAAAAGAAAAAAAAAACGTAATGAAGAAAAATCTAAATTCATAATTATTGTATCGTAAGTCTGGCTACCTGACGAGAATCTCTGCCCCCACCATTTATAGGATTAGTAGTTTTAAAAAGTACAGATTTACCGAATACTCTGGAGACTACACGAATAAAGCTTATCAATGATTGTATCTCGAGTGATGATTTATTATTTACGCTCTTGAAACGTTGTCAGCTTTTAATGTTACATGTAAACGAAAAAAACGGAAAAAAATGAAGAAAAAGATAAAAAAAAATATCCTTGGAAGAGGAAAAAAAGTCTTCTCGCTTGCAGCGTGTTGTCATCGTTTTTTCATGCGTGTTCCGTTGGGAGTCGACGAAACATTTTGTAAATGTAACGTTCGTTTCGTCGACAACCGTGTTGTGTTGTTAACACTTTTGTCTAATTCGCTTGAGAACAAAATAATTATCGCGTGACTCGAACGCTTTCTCGATAATCGTTAAGGTACAAGAGGCGGATTAACGGCCTGCGATCGTTTAGTCTTTAGGAGGTACCATTAATTTTTTACTATGTTTGTACATTGACCTAAAAACGCTCAAGAATTTCGTCATTACAAACTCTAATCCTTCTTTTGTTCTTATTCTTTTCATTTTATTGATTTTCATCTATTGTTACAAGTGTTTAACAATTGTTTTGACATCCTTGAAACTGTGCATATTAGTAATTTTTATGGACATTAGACGAAATGGCATTCATCCGTGGTTCTTCTCCGTGACAAATGTGCCATTTATCTTCTTCCATCGTCATCGACGTTGTGTAGTGTTCGTTTCGCGAAAAGAAGCACGCGAGTTCTCTCAGGTACTGCACGATTTAATCGCGGGGTGTCTCTCGCGTCGCCCTGTCCGGCGCGAAATGTAACGTGTGGCAAAAAATGAATCGGGGACCAGTTTAGCGGGTTGAAAGATAAGCGCTATATTTAGAAACTCGACGTAAAACTTTCAACTTATGCAAGATACTGATTGAGTTCAGCTTGTCACCGAAACTTGCTCGTTCTCTGTCGTGTTTTACCATTTTCTACTATTCATTTCCCAGATTTATTCGTCTCGTGTAAAAGCGCCATAAACGTGCCGCGGCCAAGATTCTATTACCGTTTAGAGAGAGAGAGAGAGAATGTCCCAACGAACAAAGATACGTCTCTCTCACATGTTTCTGGTTTAAAGTTTAGAAAGTACCATTATGCATATAACCTGTTGCCCCATTTTTCGTACGTTTTGACCATTTCCTGGAACTGAATTTTTATCCCCATTTAAAAATTTTGCGAAAATTTTTATAATTTTTACGTAAACGCATAGAGGATCGTTGATTAATTTTGTTTCTTTTCGTTGATCTCGGTGAGACACTTTTTGAAGTGTTTTGAGCAAAACGAATACAACGTCGGATGGTCGCAGGTTCTGCAGGCTGCTGCGAGATGTGAACAGCATCGCAAGCTTTCACGGCAACAGGAGGCCCATAATTCAGGACCAGCTGCGGCACAATTGTAGCAGTAACAGTCACCTGGAAGAAGTAGAAAAAAATGTTCACGCGCAGGTGAAATTTCCGTGACCGATCGATCATCTGTTTGATCGAATACGGTATATACAGTGTAGTAGCGTGTAAATCGTTTTGGAGAGATCAGGAATGACTAGAGTTAAGAATGTCAATGAACTTTCAATCATTGGGGTACTTTAAATTCAACTTTCATCCAATAGTAGTTCTGATTCTGTTTGAGTTAAAGTGTGTCCTTCACAAATTATTTACGTACTACTCTGGCAGTAGAGAAGCTTACCACCCTTCTGTATACGCTCTTTTTTAGGAATTCCTTCCCTAAAAAGGTTTCCTTCTCTTTCTTACACAGACCCTGTTTTCCTTTTTTCCCTCTAAAAAAACTTTATACTTCCGTTATTAAATTAACGACTCAGGAAAAGCGGCAGAATTTTATGTCTTTATAACATGCTATTTGTTTTGTTCATCGTGACTACCTTATTCACTTCATCTAAATTTTTCCTCGAATTATTAAAACCAGCTTTTAGAATTTGTATATATAGAAACAAGGATAGAAGCAAGCACTTACGAGAAAATGAAGAGACAGTGAGACATCTGATGGCCATCGCCAGAACCATTCAGGCATTTAAACTTGGAAGAACGTTAGTGCCATTGGGTCCAGGAGGACGTCACACATCATGACACTTGATTCCTTATGTTAAACAAGCGTAATGTGAAAGGGAGAAAAAAGACGAACAGATGCAAAGAGTATCGTATGTCATGTACGCCGCACGTGCGTATTTTTCATGTGGAAACTGGTCCAGAATCGAACCGTGCAGCTGTTCTCTTCAGTGTAATAAGTTCGATGATGGAACTCGCGTTTCTTCCCTCTTTACAGCATTTCCCTTCGTGATTTTATTTCCTGTATTCTTTATAGTCTATACTAACTATTTTTTGAAGTAAAAGTTCTTGAAATAAAAAAAAAGAACAAAAAGTGATTTAGTAAAGTTAAGTAGGAAAATTAATAATCTGTCATTACATGGGTAATCTGTCACATGTCATTCATCATTGTTCCTAAACGTCTTCCATAAAACGTTGAAATTTTTAATACTATTATTCCGTTAGTACCGTGAATTTTCGAACACCCCGTACAGATCGAAATCTCTATAGCGATCAAAGAGACAACGAGTTCACGATCTGCATCTTCCTCGAAAGCGGCGAAATGTATGTCACCTTTATATGCCTCACAAAGAAGGGACACACAGCATAAATAGAGAGAGAGAGAGAGAAAAGTTCCAAGAAATCGAGCGTTTCGCCGATGTTCTTTGCGGTTACATTCACAACAGGATAATTAGACAGTTCAGCAAGCATTGCACGGGTCTCGTGCGCGTAATGATAGTCTACACGGTAAATCATCGTTGCTCTCGTTTTTGAATGGTGAAAGGAGGGACGTAAGATTGCACTTCGCTCGTCCGATACAAATTATCATCGACGTTAGACGCATTCGCTCTAGGAAAAGGTTGTGCAAGGACACGCGTATGGTAAAAGTAAACGTTTCTGTTGATTTTCTATTTTCAGACCAGTCTCGTGTTCTATGGAAATCGGGTTTCTTTAGCTAACAGTAATTCTTTGTTTCCGATACGACACGTGAGTGGTCGAAGATGAAAATTGATCCGACGTTCGCGTGAGATTGTTTGCCTGTCGGATGTTGCTCATTATCTGTGAATTAGACGCATGGTTTAATTAAGTGGATAATGATTAAAAGCATTGATATTTTGTTGCATAAGTGAGACTAGTATCTTAATCGACAAATAAATTTGATCTTCAGCAAAATTTAAATCTAATTGACTTCAGACATTAAAAAGCGGAGGGGTTAAAAATTTGTGATCACAATAAAATATATAAAATCTTAGAATTATCTTGTTCTTTATAATATGTAAATTTTTTAAGGCCCCCACTAACATCCAACAAATCGAACTTTAACCTTTGCTTTTGAAAATATAACCTTTTCTAGTATCTTTCAAATTTCATTTTTTTTTTGTTAATCTACTCGTGTACCATAGCCGCATATTTTCTAAAATTGTGAATAATTTCTAAGAAAAAAAGCATAAACTAGAATTTACGGTGACTCTAAAGCCATCAGCAGAGAAAGTGCGTTGTCAGGTGATCATCCAAGCCTTCTTTCGTGAGGGGTTAACGTCGCGTTCGCATCTTCAAGGCAAAAGTAGAAACGCTTGCAAACGCGTAAACGCTGTTCCGGGAAAAGTGATTTATCGCGACGCTGTCAATTACAATTAGGAAGTAAATTTTCATCAAACGTTCGATCATTTTTCGTTTGATCGAATGTTGCTGTTTTGATGCACAAAACGAATGTTCTCGCATAATAATATGCAAACAATGCGTGGCTGGGAGTGGCTATAATATGCTTCAATTATTTTTAATAAAACGAAGCAAAGTGTGCGACTGCTGTTGAAGTCGTTGTTAGTGAAAGTGTACTGCTAGTATAGTATCCAAGCCTTCAACCGCGAAGGGTTAATGTTACATTGCTTAAAATAATTAAAGGATCAGCCACTGAAATACGTTTACGAGCAATATTTAGCAAGATACTTTGAACACGGTAATATGTTGTACACGATATTTCATATAAATGGTGCACTTAACATAGAAAAAAAAATTGTTAGGTAAAATGAAATGATTTTAGAGTGTGTATTAGCCTCTGTGTTTTTATCATCATTATTATACAGTAGTTTTTGTTCCGATGTAGTTATGCAAAAGTGCAATGCACCAATGCACACAGCCTATTCAAATACTATCCTGAACACCGTTTAAATTAATAACTTTTAAGGAGGAATAAAAAGTCGTGTTGTTTACATCTCTTAAATAACACTGTATTGGGGTTATATTTTCACACGAAAATATACAACTGAATCTTCCCCCATGACATATTCTTTCACTTCTATTCATTACAACTTCCTATAAACACTGACATTCACTGAAACTGTCGTCATTCATCTTAACGAACATTCGATCACCATAACCTATATACAGTCACGTGTCCAAAGTAAAAGCAGAAACGTTTCCCAACCGGCATGAGCATCATTTCGCGGGAAAGTGATTTATTGCGACACAGTAAATGCGGTAAAGTGCCAAAAAAAAATATCAAAAAACGACTTTGCTCGATTGAACGCCGCGTTTAATTCGTATATTAACACTCTCGCGTGGCGGCGTGCGTTTAACGTGGGCAAACAATGTCTGGGAGCGGCTATGTCAAGGTCAGAATCTCTATTGTACGTCGCGGAAAGTGGTTTGTTTTTCCATAACATCAGCTACGACTGTTACTGCTAGAATGTAAAGATGCAATTATGCACCGATTTTATTCACTAGTGTGTGTATATGTGTTGCATACGTGGAAGTGTGGGAGAGCGTACGTGCGTGAAATTTCAGAATCTTGGACGATTACCTTGAGGACAATCGACGGATCGTCTGGCCTCGGCTCTTCTGCATTCAAGACCCTCCTCGCCTTTCGGGCAGGACGTGAACGATTCCTCGATCGAATTTTCACCGAGTATTGCGTTGATCTGAAAGTTAATCGGTCAGCGTTATTGCGGCCGGGAAATGAACAATGTGTGCGCAATATGTTTTGCCTCGTTCGAGTGTTGATTTTTTTATTATAAATTTGGAATATCGATTTATTTGTTGTGTTTTGTTAATTTTTCATTTGAAATATTGATTTAATTTGAAATTTCAGATACAGGCATTTGGAATAGAATTTTTGTTGTTAATATGTAGGTTTGTGAAAGGATGCAGACGGAGGATTATTGGAACAAGGATACATGTACGTTAATTACTACCAAGTCTATTGTGGCATCCTCGCGATTGTTGTAATTCTAGAACATATAATTGTCTTGAACCGCACATGCATGGATGTTCTTCAATTACAATTTTCGTTACGCAACGAAAAGTACCGGTACTTTTTATCAGCGGACCGATTCACGCTCGTCGTTTACATTTTTATTCTGCGCGCATGCGCGTTTGTTATTTATGATGTTTATACTGGAGCAAATACACGAAATAGTAAAATTTATAATTTTCTAGATTTTTAATTTAAATTTGAATTTGAATTTGAATTCAAAAATTTCGAAATTTATTATTTATTCATTTATTATAATATTCATGATGGTCATACGAAGGACAGTTTTAACTGGATCTGTTATTCAATTTCTGGAAAATTTTTATTTAATATTTTTGGCCATAATACCGCGTTTTCAGATGATCGTAAAAAAAAAACGGAACGATAGGGGTATAATGTTTAAAGCTCACTCGTTTGAATGCTCCGGGCTTCGAAAACATTTTGACCAATTTCGCTAACGCGTTCTCTTCCGTGACGCTGGTGACATTTTCCTCGCAACGGTGGCCTACCAGCACCAAGAATAAGCAACAAAGTAGCAGCAACGCACCGCAAGAACACATCACGCCGTCGTGGTAACACGCACGACGAAAAAAAAGCTCACACCTCGTCCTGGATAATTTGAAATCGCGACTGGTGGCCAGGTGGCGGAGAAGCGCACAGACAGTTTGACTTCGCCGACGGTCTGCCTCTTGGAGGGGATATCCTACATTACGACATAGATGCAGTACGGAATATGTATAGTTGTTTGAATTGGAAGACGCGGTTAATCGCGAAAACTCGCGCTGAAATTTTCTCGCGCTAGCTAATCTAATTTGATCGATGATTTACTTCCCGCGTAAAGAAAGATTATTTCAGTTTGTTCTTTACCTTTGAACCTATGTTTCTGGAAATCTTTGTTGTTATACGTAAGAAATAATTCAGTATTTTTTTATAATCATTTTTTAATATCTATTTTATTTCATAGCTTTCAAAGTTTGTTCTTGGGTGCATCTTGATTCGTGTTTCACTGTATTAGGGCTCGAAAGATACACATGATGTGCGTTTCACGCGCGAAAATTCACCTAGGGATTAATAGAAACTTGTGTGCATGTAATATACAGTATGAAATTTTTCGTTGTGTCAATGTAAGAAAATTTTAGGGCGGAATATTATTTTAAAAGTGTATTGCATTTTGTACTTCAATGTATAGGCGTCGTAATTTGGTAATTTGTGTAATACGCAAAAAATGTGTTTTGAACTAAACGACGGAAGGGAAGCTGTGATATATGATATGTCACGTGATGTGTTTCAAGCTTACCATTCGCGAACGTGAATGCCCTTATTCCCTAAAATCTAGGGAATATACTGAAGTCCACAGGAATTTGTTCATACATAATGTATCGTTCATAATTTTCATTTAGTATTTAGTAGATTGCCAATAAATTTTATATTTTGCATGTATATTACGATAGGAGCTGCAGATATTTTTATACTGTTCAATTATTGTGACATAAAATAATAACCCTTTGAAAAACTCGATGAAAAGCAGATCAATTGAATAATTTAACTCAATCAAATCTTCATACAATAATATCCATTATTCATTCCCCGAGTTTATTTGCCTTTCACTTAATTTTAAATAAATTTTGTAAGTGCTTGAGGTGCGATTCTAAAGACACCTCCCTGAGATTAGAAATACATTTTCCTAGGGTATTTCAGTTATATCACGATTCTAACGAGGATAATGATATATAGTTAACCACCGTTCTGCATAGAAATTATTAAAATGAATTATATCGATGTCCACTTAGAGTTGCTTTGTTTTTGAAATATTAATTATCTATGCTACAAGCACAGAGTTTCAGTATGTGCATAAAAAATGTGAAGCATTAATGTAGAAAATGTCGTGTTACATATGCATGTAAACATTACGCAATAAGCGGTTTCCAGGGGAAACACATTGGACGGGACACCGCGAAATTGTATATTGTGTTGCGATTGTGATTTTGCCATTCAAGAAAGTAACACAACTTTGTTGCGGGTGTTATTGAATTCTTAGTGCAAACCCAATGACCGTGTGTTATCACGGCTGGAAATTTTACCCGTGAAATGTCAAAATGGCGTCTTCACAGGACGCTTGGTATCTGTCGTTGTTAGGACTAGCAGAAAACTTTCGGACTTCGAGTCCGCCGAATATTAAGTCGTGCATACAATGTTTGCAAGCGGTTTTCAATTTTAAACCGCCTCCGAGAGTGGAAGCTCGTACTCATCTTCAACTTGGTAACATCCTCCTTACGCATACCAAAAACATCGATTTGGCGCGGTCTCATTTAGAACAAGCGGTCAGTTGAATTATTATTGGTATTTTAATTAATTACGATTAGTGTTTCTTAATGTTAGTTTCCATCATTTTTGTGTACTTTATGTGAAATTCTGTGCATTTGTTTATCGTGATCCTAACCTTTCTTTTTATTTTGGTACTGTAGGTAATAAAAGACACGAAGTGATTAAAGATCAATTGGTGTATTAATCGATTAACTTAAGCGACGGTTGATTGTATTTTGAATGGAAAATACGTAATTCTCTCAATAAATCTATAACATTTGTGTTAAATTTCAGTGGCGATTGAGTCAAAATATAAACACTTTTGATGATGTTAAGTTTGAAGCAGCAAGTGTGGTTGCAGAATTGTATGAACAACAACAACAACCAAATCTTAGTAAACCAATACTACGGAAGGCTATAGAACTTTCACAGCACAATGTATATTGGCATTGCAGACTTATTTTCCAACTTGCAGTAAGTTGTCACTGATTTTAAATGATATTTATTATCAAACAAGTGCATAAACAATGTTTTGTTTGTTTCAGCAAATACATGCATCAGAAAAAGATTTTGTTGCAGCTAGTAGTTTGCTTGCAGTAGGTGTTGATTACTCTCATATCAGCAATGCAAGTTATACAAGAGTTCTGTTCTTATTGAGCCGATGTATGCTTTTATTAATAGATAAAAAGTTTACTGAAGTTCACCCTCTTTTAAATTCAGCTGGGCATCATGTTGAAAATTGGCAGGGTAGTCCACACCAAAAAGAATATTTAAAAGTATATTTTTTGGTACTTCAAGTCTGTCATTATTTAATGGCAGGACAGGTGAGCAATAAATGGTGCTTTATATTTCATTTCATATGTACAGTTTCTTTACATTTAGTTGTTTTGTTATTTATAACAGGTTAAAAGTGTGAAGCCTTGTTTAAAACAGTTACAACAGAGTATACAAACTATCATGTCTCCTAGTTGGCCAGCAGATGAAGTAGTCACAGGTTCAAATATTGGGGATATGTTTATATGGATGCCAAAGGACCACTTGTATGTTTTGGTTTATTTAGTAACAGTTATGCATTCAATGCAAGCAGGTTATATGGACAAAGCTCAAAAGTATACAGATAAAGCATTGACTCAAATTGAAAAACTCAAAAGTAAATAGAATAACCTAATGTGTTGAGTTTTTCATATAATTTTTTTGTGAAACTGACGTTTCTGCTATTTTACAGTTGTTGACAACAAGCCCATACTTTCAGTTTTTCAACTGATGCTATTAGAGCATATAGTAATGTGTCGACTTGTAATGGGAAATAAAAGTGTAGCACTAGCAGAAATTTCACAAGCCTGCCAACTTTGTAGGAGGCAACCAAGGTTACTTCAAGGTCATAGACCACAACTGCATGCTTTATTGGGACTATATGCAATGTCGATGAACTGCATGGAAGCCGCAGAAGCACAATTTACTGCTGCTTTAAGGGTAAGACCACAAAAATGTAAATATTACTAGGCATGATTTCAACGGTAATGTTTAACGTGTTCTCTTCTACAGACATCGCAAGAAAGGGAACTCTGGACTTTCGCGAACTTAAATTTGGCAATAGTATATCTTAGGACGAAAAGGGAAGCCGAATTAGGTGCTTTGTTAGAACGAATAAATCCCGAATCCCTACCATCTCATTCACACTCTTTGAGGGCGGCAGCGTATTATGTTCAGGGACTTCAAGCGTTCTTTGGAGCGAGATACAACGAAGCAAAGTACGACTGATAATTTCATACTTTGTAGAACATCACAAATTATCAAACTAATAAGTATATTTGTAGGAGATACCTTCGGGAAACATTAAAAATGGCCAATTCCGAAGATTTAAACAGACTTACTTCGTGTAGTCTTGTACTTCTGGGACACATATTTCTTTCTTTAGGAAATAGTAGAGAATCTATGAACATGGTCACACCCGCGATGCAGTTAGCTTCTAAGATACCTGACGTTCATGTACAATTATGGGCTACTGCTATACTTAAAGGTATACAGACTATTCGAGTGTATTTAATGGAAAAGGATTCACCTTTGAAATCTTTGTTGATAGATTTGTACAGAATCTGCGGAGATCCGAATCGTGAAAGTGAAGCGTATCAAATGCATTGCACATTTTCGCAAACGCTCTTGAAAGATCACTTTCAGAGCACACAAATGGGCGAACATTCTCTAATACAATGGACTGATGGGCCTGTACCTGCCTTGCCGAGCAATCCACCACCTTCTACGTCACAAGCCATTCTTTAATAATATCAAAATTTCTATAGTTCATATATTTGAAACGTGTAAAATATTTGGCGGAGCACAGAAATGTGTTAGGTTTGTACAATTTTGTTATCGCATCATATATTGAATAATAAAATCAGAGGTAACTATAGAAGCAGAACGAGCTCTGCTAAACGAGTGAAAGAAATTACGGCTGTATCGCAGAGGAAAAAAAATCAATTGCGAGTTAAGTTCAAAGAGCAGCGAATTTAATTGTTCAATACTGGGTATCAATCAATATCCAAATTCACTGTTTTTTATTTGAATATTTTCAGACATCTAAGAATCACAGACTTTCATTTGCGGAGTTTCATAAAGGTTATATATATATATAGGTTTGTACAAACAATTTATTGTAGTCATTTTCTATGTCACAGAGATACGCAAAAAGTGAAAATATGTATAAAATAACGATATATTTTATTATTTTGTAAATTGTAAATTATCTCGAACTTCTTTTTTCTTGTAAATGTATACATCTGCACGGATGAGAGGAGAAAAAAGAAACAGTGTTATCGCTTCGAGCGCATTTCTCAACATAATTATTGCACAAAGACTATTTTGAAGCCAACAGAACGTATAATTTATGCTACAAGAAGTGGTAGATTTTGATATGACATAGGTTAGAAATATCTGTTGTTCGTGCTTAAATTGAGGAGTACATTTAAGGATACATTAAAAAAACCTAAGTATTGACAGATTTAATTTTCTACGAGGGAAAATGATTATTTCGGCTTGGTTAATTTTTCCTTGCATCTCAGTTGCTCTCTAGAAGAAAAATTTACCTATGTGTGACATCTTATGCTTAGAAAAATAACGTAACGTTAATGTTTTGCATTATAAGTTGACTTAATTCACATATCTTTTTAAATTTATAATTCATTCATCTTGTTAAGTTTACATAGCACGTTGGCAAGTATGTTTTCAATTAGTATGTTTCAAATTGAGACTGATAAAATTATTATTACGATACAGAAATGTATGACGCGGATCGAAAAATACGATACACGTGCATATTTCAAAGATTATTACTTTATACGTCAAAACATAAATATAGACAAAATTAAACATTTTCGTGGGAAAAAACGAACGAATGAAATTGTTAGGATAAAGCATCAACAAAATATTAATAATATTTCCAACGTACTATGCTCTTCAATGACCAAAGTAGGCGTTTAAAAATTCGGGCTGTGGACACAACAGAAATACAGTATGTTCATAAAAGTGTATCCTTGTATATGAAAATATGTTGATAGGTTGCAGTACGTTTTCTGAGAGATGAGAAAAAGTGTCGTACCTATCGTATGCGTGGGGCGTATCAGTTGATGTGTTTTTATTAAACAATGTATGTATGTAATGTATAATTAAAATAAACACAATCGTAAGTAGTATTAGATAGAGCAATATATGAGAAAGGAAAAATAAAGGGGCCTTAATATGTGGTAAGCTACAAGTGGCAAAGACGTTCTGCCTAACTCTTTGCTTTGTTTTTAAATTAGGACATTGTACATATTTTAAATAGTAAAGATAATAAAGAGTAAAACAGAGGAAACTATAACGAATTACATGCCTGTAAAAATACTTTATTGTTTTTGTGTAATTATGTAATCAATATGGAGATTATATTATTTGAATTAACACTATTATTTTTGAGTTTTTTATTTGTAGTATTTATATGTACTCTTGATGGTTGTATATAATGATAAAATCCGTCAGAAATAAACGAATCTTGGCAAAAATATGGTTGTCTAATAAGTTAGTCGTTTTAAAAGAGTAATTTATCAATTTTAATCATTAAAATTATACACAACTTCCTTCTCTTTTTAATTATATTTTGTATTATAATAATAGTTGTACATAAATTGCTACAATTATCAGGTACGTTTACATTACTTCCTGTACCATACTTGTACAGTTTGCATTCGCTTGACTTTCTTTTGCAGCTGAAGAATGCCATACATCAAAGCTTCTGCAGTTGGGGGACACCCTAAAACGTTTTTACATGCATAAATAAGAAGTTTTCAATATAAAATACCACATTAAAGCTTACCTGGTACATATATGTCCACAGGCAAAATCCTATCACAACCTCTGACAACAGAGTAACTGTAATGGTAGTAACCACCACCATTGGCACAGCTTCCCATTGATATGACCCATCGAGGGTCTGGCATTTGATCATATACCCTTCTCAAGGCTGGAGCCATTTTATTTGTTAGAGTACCAGCTACTATAATAACATCAGATTGTCTTGGAGAAGCTCTAAATACAACTCCATATCTATCCATATCATATCTGGGAGCAGCAATGTGCATCATTTCAACAGCACAACAGGCTAAACCAAATGTCATTGGCCACATAGATCCTTTGCGACCCCAATTTAAAAGATCATCTAACCTTGCTACTGCATATTCTGCCAAATTGTTGGTATTTTGAAAAGGGCTGTAAGGCTTCTTTTCAACTTTATCTGGCACTTTTAACTCTGAGGACATATGTTTGGCCTGAGAAACTAGAGATCCAGGGCATCCTGATAGGGCTATGTTATTGCGTATCAGGGATGCAAGGCCCTGATTAATAGTGGCTAAAAAAAGGGAAGAAATATTTTTATTTATGCCAATTTATTAGGGATAAGAACAAGTTTATATATTTCTTATATTTATTCGCATTTTGTTCATATATAGTATGACTCCCGCAAAGGTCAAATAAAGAACGTTATTTTTTAGTATTTTTGATACATAAGGTTATGAAATATGTTGCAATAAAATTTGAAACGTCAAGCTACATCTCAGTTGGAAAAGCAAAGTTAATTTTGTTCAAATTGCCGCATCTTATGCAACACAAACTATTAGATAGAATAGAGCACAAAATTAAACGTGAAATATATACGGAACGTATTTGTATATTTGCAATAAGATTTCATTAAAAGGAACGGCACATTATTGCACTATATTCTTATGTCAATTTACTTAATTGTTGAAAACAATTGAACGTATTTTGGTATTAACTGTCGAAAACTTACGCGAAAACATGATAGAGCGAAACATTTTCAGCTCTGTACCACCCTCGCTTCACGCAGTTGTCTGCTACACTGTGATTCTGCGCTTTACTGCACCGGATAATATTTACCGCAGTTCGCGATATTGACTATATGAGACTAGTATTTTGAGAACATTTAATTTTACTACATAAATAAACAACTGTTTGATAGATATTTAAAAGATTATTTATTTATTAAGTTATTTTTACTGTTGTTTAAGTATTATTTATTATTTGATATTGTTCACTTTTTCTAACCAAAAAATTGTAAACGTGTAACGATCTTGTAATAGTTACGTTTAAGAATTATTCGTACATTCTCGATACTATCTTCGTGCACTTTTCGAAGTTTTTCTCTTGAATTTCGGAATCTTCACGCATTTCTAACGCTATCCGGAAGTAGTTTATTCAATTTTGCAATGGAATATTGTTTAAACAATGAGATTTTTGCAAAAGTAAATGTATTTGGTGCGTAAGAGAGAAGTAAATTCATTCAAAAATACATACATATATATGTGATAAATTCAGGTAAGGAAAATGAATAAAAGGAACTATTCTTCTCCCTTCGTAGAATGTTTTTATTGGCTCAGTTTCTGTTTTATACAAAACATCTAACAAACACAGATGCTTTCCGCTGACATTTTTTCTTTCTTTTAAAACTTCGCCTCACGAAAGCGGCTAATCTATCGACTTCGCGGTTTTTTCTAGTCTTGTGGTTCCTTTAAGGGCACGCTAAATTACAATGCGATACTGATTTTTTTTTTGCTTCAACAGTGCTTGTATGACGACGCGTCTAATCATATTACAGTAGCTATAGTCATGGTGGTCGTTAAAAAGTCAAAACGTAAGAAAGTGTCTCTCAATGAGCGACTGCGCTACATCAGCAAAGGACGGGGACGTCAGCTAGGCCATCGAACGAAATTTTCACTATCGCGTATAGCTCGTAAAACGGATTCGCTATATACAAAAGACGGTCCCTACAATTTTGTCACTTTATCAACCGAGCTAATTTCACTTTCGCTTAAATACTCTGATTCTACGTACTTACACGCATATGTCCGATAAGTGCTTTGTTGAACGAAAACTGCGTTTAATTAAATCTCATTTAAATACTAGGCGCGTGGGAACTGTGTATGTGCATCTGTACGTCGTATCGTATAGAGATTTCGTAGAGAACTATTTAGCAAAAGTTCGTTAACCCATAAACATCTAGGTAACATTAAGTAACAACTTATTATTTCAGCAGCAACAACCGGGATCATTTGTTGTCCCTTCCCGTCTCGGATCGGGTATCTGAGTGACGCCCTCTACCAGCAGCAGCTGCTTAAATACTTTACAAATGTTGTAACAGTGTTGTTTTATCTCCTCGTATGACGGCCTTATGGCGCGTACGCATGTGACTTCCTTGTAATATTAATATGAACGCTTCCGTGTTTTTCGTTTATCAATTCATTTTTCTTTGATTTTGCCGTTGTCTCAACATAAAATTTTAAACATTAGCATTTAGAAATTACGAGTACGATTTCATATAAAGAAAGTCTGATTAAAAATGAAAAAAATACGCGTGATATACGCGTATCGTTTCGAAACAGCCAATACAGATTGAATATTTGTAAGTTCCTCTTTTTATTTGTTTTGTATTCGTCCAATTGCAAGGAAGTCGACAACAATCGATGGTTTAGTTATGGCACGAATTTTTCTGGAGCTTACAGTCTACGATGCCGAGGTATCGACTAATCTACTAAAAATGTGATCTTTAAAGATGATACTCTAAATTGTTTTCTATTGAACCTTGTCTAGAATTCTCAATTTTACTTTGTGCGCCGTTTCTTTGTTCATTTTCGTAGACGATTCTTTTTAAATCACCCCTACAGATGAAACCTTACTAACGTAGCTTCATTTTCGGACGTTCTAATGATTTTATAAATCTTTGTGAGCCTTCCGGTGCGCATGTTTCACGTGCGCAAATGATACTCACTCGAAATCTTGTCGGAGAACGAACTGCACGCGAAATGAAAATGACACAAGACGTTTTTTATGTGAAAAATTTCGAATCCAATTTGTAATTTTTTAATAATTACTTTCACTCGAGTGAATTCTACTTCAGCACCACCTTCCGGTAAGCCATCGTTGACATCATGAATTATAACCATGAGTAAAACAGGGAGTGTCGTTATCTTCATTAAATTGAGCAAGTTTTCGTCCAACATTGATATTAAAAGATTCCAATTGATATCGGATCAAGATAAGAAGTAAAACGAGGAAGGGGATTTTTTATGAAAGAAACGTATAAAAAATAATATAAAAGAGGTGTTCATTGTAGGAATAATGATATTCGTATTCTTTTCCCCCTTCTGTTCTTCGTCTCACTTCCTAATTTTCTCTCTTTTCTCTCTGTGCGTTAATTTTCCTTTTTCAATGACTTTCAAACATAAGTTAATCCGCAGAATCTCGTTTATCTGTTGTATCCGTTGTTGATATGGCCTGACAGATTCTGCGCGATTCAAGAGATCGAGCATCGCGAAACGACCATACATAACTTTCATTTGCGTTCCGTAGCGAGTATCACCGGCGCAGATGAACGTTTCTACGTAGCGTGTAAAACGAAAGGTGAAACGTTTAAGCGGCTAATGATTAAGTCTGCGTAATTCCATGGCTGCGATGTCGTCCACGGATATAAGCTTTTCTATGGGGATGCAAGAGAGCTCGCCACCAACGCATGACGGCGGCTGCTGCCACCTGGCCTCCTTCTCCGCCTCTTTCGCTTTCAGTTGCGCTTCTCTCGCCCTTCGTTCTTTCAACTTTAGCGAGAAGATTGCCACTGACCTGGCTCTCTTCATCAGGCTCTGTTTCACCCTGGTTTTCTTCGCCTCCCGTTCCTCCTTCCACGGTTTCTCCTCCTCTTGACTAGAGATCGTCTTGCTTGAATCTGAAAGACCGCTTGAGTCCTTCTCCTTCTCGGACGACGACTGTTGTTTTTGTTCCAGAGTCTCGCGTTGATGTTGTTGATACTGTTGCCTTTCAGCCTTCTCTCGTTCTCTTTCTCTCTCAGGGGAGAACCGGAACTTCTGATTCCTATGAGCTACTGTCCACGGAGGGGCGGATCTTTAAAAAGGAAGAATTTATATAGTTAGACAATTCGACAAAATAATTATTCCTTCACTCTAAATGTACCTAAGGAGGTCACTGTCTGAGGACGAGGCAAGGTCCTTGGAAACGATACAGTCAGTGGACCTATGGAGAGTCAGTTCATCTCCACTGCCACTGACACCAGCTCCACTGATCTCAGAGTCGCTGGACTTTCGTCCGCCCGCTTCGAGTCCCAATCTTCGAACCCAGTCCACACCTCCATGAGGTCCGATAGTTAGATGATGACTGTAGTGATCTGTTCCGCCTGTTGCTTCTGATTCGGTCTGGAGCCACTCTCTTGAACGTCTTCCTGTACATTCCAGAAGCGAAAATATACATACATATATAGAATTTATCCAGAGAAGCTTCTTAAACTATACCAATCGTTCTTAAGAAAATGGAAGCAGTCGAACCTCGTTCTCCACCAGGAATAGAGCACCTAGGCGAATTGTGGATGTCTCGTACGCTGCCCATGTTGTTCTCGGTTAGGAAGGGGATGCCTGTGTCACTGCTGCCTGCGCTAATAGGTGTCTGAGCCTCGGAAGGAGTTTCAGAGATTCTTGGCACTGAAGCTGCGCTTGGTGTCGGTGGGCTACTAGGTGTCTGCGTGGTTGATCCCAGAGTTGGTGTATCCGGAAGACTGGAGGAGGTTGCGTCTCCGGTACGATCGGATAGCAGCTGTTGTTCTTCGCTCTCTCCGTCTGCTGGACTCACCACGAATCTCCCTGAGTTCGAGCGAAATTAATATATGGTAGGAGGAAGGAAGAGATTGTGGGCGTGTGGCGATCCGATCAGGAGGCGAATCAGTGGCAGCAAAAAGTGACGAAGCGTTAAAAAAATGGCGAGCCATAAAATTACTCGAGTTCCTAGGGTCCTTGAATTTTCAGAATTCTCGAGTTCCCAGAGTTCTTCGAAGTTTTCGAGTTCCTCGTAACTCCTCAAACATTTGAAACACTTAAGCGACAAATACGAGTGCATTTAATTTTATACTGATCGGGTTTCATAAGCAGGAAAACTTTCCTTAATCGGAGAATAAGCGGAACAAGAAGGAGGATGCAACGATAGGAACCAGGTTGCGTAGCACGTTACATTCAAGAACGTTAGTTCCACGAATTATTTACCTATCACTGTGGCCGGTTGTTGTTCCGGTGATGGTGTGGACGACAACCTTCTGACCGCCTCTCGTCTCAAGAACTCAACCTTTGCCATTTCTGTGGCCACCCAATGTGGAATATCGGGAATTGCACAGATTATTATGAATCTTATACCAAGCATGATGTGTTCGAGAGCAACTATCAGAAGAATCGTCTGAGTAGCTGACATTTCAGGGAACATTCTTTGTACCTGCCCGCTCAAACCTATTAAGGCGCAGTTCACCAAGATGGCGACCAATCCCATTGCCTCCATGGCATTCTAAAAAGTAAAAAATTGTTGTATTACTTTGTAATTGTACAGGAATCCATGTAGATGTAATTTCATTCACTTCAGCTACTCACTTGCCAGGTTCCAATGTTGGAAACTCTTCGACCAAACGGCCGCTGGAGCACAAAACACAGCTTGAAGGCATCACCTCGTAGCTCAAGAAGGTTTCCAAGCAATGCCGCCATGGCAGCCAGAGGAAAAGCTGAAGAGAACAGGCACACGTATCCCAGCTGTGACAACATTTCCAGATGTTCTGAAAACGCCCCGTCGTACTGCGAATAGAGAAACGTTTCGCATATTAGTTTGTTTATGCACATTTTGCATAAAAAAAAAAATATCTTATAATTATCGTTGTATATTATTGTTAAAGTAAATCTTTCTTGTGATTCGTTGCTGTTTATTATCTTAGTAAAATGTCTTAACTTCTTTTTCTCATATTTCTCCGACAACAGAACAGCAACGATATTATGTATATACCACAGTCTACGTAATTCAAGGGACATCTAGCGGAACATTTTCTATCACGTGAATAGTGTAACTAGCACAGGTAGTGCAAGGGTCACTACGCTCGTCGAACGAAAAATAAGAAGCTAGCGTTTAAGAATGGAGTCAGCGTGATAAGCCGTGATCCTTCGATTCACCCTTTCAATTACTGTAATTTTTTTTATTCTTTTTATTTCATATTTCATAAAACGTTCCGTGTCTCGAGTTCTATAACTTCAATGTTCGTAAAATTTTCATGGAATTAGTAAAGATAGCTTTTGGCGTATTATTTAGAATTTAATGCAATCCTTATTTTTCAAATTCTCAAAAATTCTCTTTACGAATTCTTCCAAAACGTTTATTTTCTCTTTACCATGAAATCTGTAAATTTATCATGCGATCAGTAATTGAAAGGATCGAGTATTTAACAATAGGATGATCAGGTGACATTACCTTTTTGCTCGATATCTGCGCGTCGCCGACGGAATCATTGGGAAACGGGACAAAAATCATTAAAATTCTGCAAAAAAAACCGGTCAGACAACACAGGACAACATTGATTAGCTCCTCCGTCCGCGTGTGCATCGTACTCTCATACTTATCCTCCCCCAAAAAATATCAAGAAACCAAATGAAAAGAAGATACACAGAAGCCAGGGTTCATCAAGGAAGATACCGGAAAGGAACAATAAAGAATCATGATGTGATGTATGAAGGAACCCATCTGCATTGGCGACATTTACAAACCTTAAACAAAAAGAAGAAATGAAGAAACAAAAATATAATACTTCCATTTCACACACACACACACACACACACACACTATACATTACAACTTTGTCATTTTTCCATTTGAAATATCAGCATGTAACAATCGTTAAATATCCTTAATGTTTACTTGTAAATTTCGCCAAAACGTCAAGGATCAGCGCGTATCTGTGATAGTGCGTCGAAAACTAAAGAAATTGGCTAAATCTAGACCAAACCTTGAACGTAACGTCACTAAGTAGAGAATTAGTGGGATGCCCTACTCTGTAGAGGGAACTCTCCAGCTCAGCTTGGCTGACGTTTCGCGGCTGTTTTCCTTTCCCGCCCTCGGATCGTTCGCTCTTATCCTCCGATTCCTTTTGGTTCTCGTTCTCTTCGCCAGGTGGCGGCCTATCCTCGCTCGGGCTCAAAGCGCCGAACAGCTCGAAGCTTAGACGAGCCAATCGCAGTTGCTCGATCAGATACGGCACAGCAGACTCTTTCAGGTTGCCAATCACTTGGCGGGCTATCAGCAGAGCGGCCAGTTGCTGAAACCATAAAGGCGAACTTTTTATTTTTTGCTATCGAAACAGCCGACACTTTTGTAATTTTTTACATCTCTTCGAGTCGTTCATATGGTTTCAAGTGAAAGTTTTGAAGTGAATTTCAGAGTATAAAATTTCGAGTCGTTCGAGTTTTATAACTCAACGTCGTTTCAAAGATTCTTCGGTAGATTGAACGACAGTTTTCAGAGTGATTAACGATCTTCGAAATATTGCAATTTAAGATCTTTGCACAATTTTGTTCAAACGTAATTTTCACTGTACGTAATTCTTTAGTTCAAAGCAACAAAAAGTTCATGTATCTGATCATTAGTCGACTTATTCTACTTATTGCGATTCTTCAAATTTCTATTAAGAATAATCTAACGACTTCTAATAATAAGTGCTAATTACACAGATAATAGTTCACAAGTATATAAAGAGTTGTACGTGATAAAAAAAAAGTCATTCGATCTATATAGACTGTCTAAAGGAATTCCGTCTATGGACATTCTCGAAGTATAATCTCAAGAGAATACAGAGAGAGAGAGAGAGAGAGAGAGAGAGAGAGAGAGAAGGAAGAAACGGGAATAAAGGGGGACCCTTACCTCTTTGAGCCTCTCTTGATCCTGTAGGTAGAAGGCGATGTAAAATAGCGATAGGAAGGAGTTTACAAACTGAAACTGAAATACATAGTCTCTTCTGTATACTCTCTATTTGTCGTGGTGAATTAAAAGACACAGGCTAGAACGCACGAGACCACAAGCGAGAAAACGTAAGATTACGAACATTTGGCTACCATGAGCAACATGTTTGTCGTACAAGCGCAAGCAGAGTGAAGTATTTCTCGAGGGAGAATCGAGTTTTCATGCAGCGACAGAGACAGCCAGAGCAAACATTTTCTTTTCTTATTCTCTCGTTTGTCAGATCAAACGAAAATTGACACATAGCTTTCGCTCAGCGCTATGATTGGAAAGGTTAGATTAGGTCCACCTCTAAGAGCAGTTTGATATTTCTTTTTCGGCAAATTTTTAAGAAATTTTCGCGGTACAATCTTTCAATTATATGTTCGGGATGAATGTTTTTTGAACGTTTAATTGAAAAAAATATTCATGCTGCGTGGACGGCGTTGAAAGTTGTTTCAATCGTTGAATAAATTGTTTTACAAGGAACGAGATTTTATTTAAAAAAATAAAGGAAAATGATAATTCTACGAATTGATTAGAGGAGGACACATGAGAAACATCTAGCGCAATACATAATGTAATATATAACTCTATTCGTTGAAAATGGAGAGAGAGAGATTCTTCTGTTATTACCAGTGCCACCTTGTAGATCAGATGATTCTCGTACTCTGTGTCTAGCCGATAGTTTTCTGCGTCCAACATACAAAAATTACAAAATACTATCTACTGCAACATGACTGCTCTCCAATATATAAAAGATGGAAAAAGAAAAATAAAGAAAGGTAGAGATAGAATAGATAGAGGAATATTAACAATATCTATGTATAAATATATATGTGTATAATATAATATCTTACTCTTATAATGTACTCCTATAATCAGGAGAAGAGAATACAAAAAACATTCGCCTGTTAAAAGATCCATTATTCTATTAAAAGATGTTAATGATCAGGGACATAGTTTTGAGTTTATTTTCTAATAAAAGCTAAGCCGTGAAAAGATTCGAAAAAAAGTATATGTATATATTTGTATGCTATAGGCTCTTGACAGTCTTAAAAAAAAAAGAAAGAACAAGAGAACTGAGAGAAACTAGACGTGCACAGTGTCTCGTGAGAATACACAAAAGTCGATGCTTGAAAAAAAAAAAAGAGTTCATTAGAAAAAAAAAAAAGAAGAAAAAAGTACGCTCTCTCGTATCTCGCTTTTCGCATGGGAATACGTAACAATATACTTATGTATATGTACGTACCCCCGAGAAAGAGAGTGATAGCAAGACTATATATGTATATATATATATATATATGGGAACCAAAAAAATGTACATAAGTTTTTCGTCCATTTTCCTTCTTGCCTGCCTCTATACATACGTACCCATATCGTTCAACCATACGGCGACTTTGAAATACGCCTCGTCCATTAACGCTATCACCACTGCGAGTAGAACTTTTGGCACGTAGCTCAGCCAGAACCCATAACCCCTCGACTCTAGCCGAGCATCCCACCAATCCTGAAATGATTTTTTGAAACATTTAAAAAGCAGGTATATAAGAAACAGCGAATATTCGAATAAGACGTTCAGAATATAATCGTAGACGGTTTATAATGCGTAACTCTGTCGGTATGTAACGACATATTCGACAGTTGCAAGATGCAGCGTTGCATGACCGGTGTAAGGGGCGCCATATTAGCATACAGTACCGTGCTAGTCAAAATAATGGGAAATAATTAAATACATACGTACCTAGTCATGCGAGCATTTAATTATTTTTATTAACTTTACCATTATAGCCATCTATGAAATTTATCTTAATTCGAAAGATTCTGATAGTATTATTTAACGTTTTCAAACCTAACGTACAATTTTGTATTACTTCTTTCTCACAGAAAAATCTATTAAAATAGTTATTTCGAAATTTATTTAAGAACGAGATTAATATTTGTTTCGGAAACATCGTTCGTCAAGATCGTTCAACAGAGTTTGTGTATAAAAAAAAAAAAAAAAAGAAAAAATGAAAAAGGAGGAAACGCGGAAACAGTATGGTTCTTTTAGGCAATTGAATTCGGAAAGTTGGTCGAAACGCGACGAAAAGTTTGACGGCATAATGATAAATCGATCGGCGGAACAGCTGGCCCCTGTTCAACTAATTCCGTTCGTTCGAAAAACTGCAGCCTTTTCGTTTTTCTTCGGCCCCGGTAGATTTTTCCAGCAGCTTGACAAAAACATCGTTCAAGCCTGGAAACTAAACTGTCCCGGGCTTTTTCGTCGCGTCGCACAATTCCGTAAAGGAAACTTCCTTGAGTGCGACTTTAGGCACGCTGCCAGGCACGAATTTCACCCGGAACAGTCTGTTTTGTTCGCGATTTATTCCTCGGACATTTCCGAACAAGTATGACAAAGTAGGAATTTCAATGCACGAAACGACGAAGGAGGAATTTTTTATTAAGCAGCGATTTCGAGAGTTGCGAATGTTAAACGATATACGATACGTTTGATCTGCCAAGTTAAATCTTCTATTTATTAAAAATCAGAGAAATGGATCAACTGATTCTTCTATTCTAATTCTTCCTATTGTAGCAACGCCACAAAATACAAGAAAGAATGTTTTTTTATAATAAATAATCGAACGACGGATGAAAAAATGTATCGGAAAGAAAATTTCTCACTGAAAGTTTACTTATGATGTTAAAAGGGTTGTTAAATAGGGTATAGAAAGAAAGAGTAATTCGAACCTGTATCTGAAAGCTGAGTATCATCACGATGAAAACGAAGAATAAGCACGCGGCGATCACCGGTACGCTGACGAAATACCGGAACATGTTCCTCTTCCATCTAGGATAGGTTGGCTCCAGTCTTCCGGTCACAGGCGAGGTCTCCAAGGTGCCCTGCAACAGTGAGAAGAAAAAGAAAAAAAACGAAGGGAATTAAATTACATTCGGGGGAAACTTTCTCGCGGTAATTTCATGCCGGGGAACCGGCGAAACCGGCGGAAGTAGAGACGAGAGGTTTTCCTGAGTTCGCGGAGCTTTCGAATTCCGGGGAATTTGTTTTACTACAGTTCCCCGTGTTCGATGATATCGGAATTCGCGAAATTTGAGTTTCCGGTGTTTCCCGAAATTTGATTTCCCAGAGTTTCCCACGTTTTAGAGGCTTTGGAGCTCTCGGAATACCCGAAATTTGAGTTTTCGGAGGTATTCGAGTTCTCAGAGTTTCCCGAAATTTGATTCCCCAGAGTTTCCCCATTTTAGAGGCTTTTAAGTCCTCAGAGTCCCCGAAATTTGAGTTTTCGGAGGTATTCGAGTTCTCAGAGTTCCCCGAAATTTGATTTCCCAGAGTTTCCCACGTTTCAGAAGCTTTCGAATTTTGGAAATCCCCGAAATTTCAATTCCCAAAGTTCCCCACATTTTACAGGTCTTCGAATTCCGGGAATTCCCGAAATTTGAGGTCCTAAAGTCTTCGAGTCCTCAGAGTTCCCCGAACTTTTAATTCCCAGAGTTTCCCACGTTTCAGAAGCTTTCGAATTTTGGAAATCCCCGAAATTTCAATTCCCAAAGTTCCCCACATTTTACAGGTCTTCGAATTCCGGGAATTCCCGAAATTTGAGGTCCTAAAGTTCCTCGAGTCCGCAGTGTTCTCATCATTCTCATAATTCGAATTCCCCCGCGATTTAAATACCTTCGAGTTCCCAGAATTTCCGAAATTTGAGAGACGGTAGGTGTTGGTAATTGCTCGGGAACTTACCGTGAACAAGGGTCTAGGCTCGAGAAGTAGGTCATCCCTTTGATCCAACGTGCCCCACCTGTAGGCCAATTCGGCACCCCTTCTTTTCCACGTTTCTAGATAAACGGTGGCCCAGATTACGTTGAAGACGGAGAACAGTACATACGCTACGTCTTCCACCGCTTGATTCCTACCGATGATGCCCACCTATGGTGTAATCAAATACGCAGAATAATACGACGTGTATGTGTGTGTGTGTCACAGCGTTAAAAACGAAATGAGAAGAAAAATTGGACGAGTTTTTCTTTTTTTCTTCTGTTATTTCTCGTTTTACCCAGTATATGGCACCCACTGCAGCTGGAACGATCAAAGCGGTGGTGTAATGACCGAGCCACGCGAAGTACATGGTAATCTTGACACCGAAGTATTTACAAATGTCGTCCAAGGGTTGGGGGCTGAGGAACGCGCGGACCCATGTCCGCTGCAGCTTCTCCAACGCAGGCAATTCGTGAAGAGGGAAGACCTGATCGAACATTCACAATCATATTCTACTTACAACTATGTACTCCTTTTTATCTCGTACAAAAGAAGCATCGATGAAAAGCTCGATTTTACTACATCTACATATACAGTGGAGGGCAAAAGTATTCATACGCCCTATAAAATGGAATAACTTTCTTAAAATTGGACCAAACGACTTGAGTTTCTTCGAGAAGTTAGAAAGATTAGTTTACTAGATGACGTGTAAAAAAATTTTTCACAAAAGAGCGCAACGCGACAATGTCGAAAAGTTACAAATGGTAATACTTGCTGGTGTATCGAGCATTCACTGTTTTTCGAAAGCTGCTGGTGGGTCATTTTGGCCTGGCCGGTAGTTCTACTGTTAAATTTAACTTATACGAAAACTATCGTCAAAAATTCTATCTGATTACGTATACGTATTTCTTTATAATAGAAAAGTGTGAAAAAGCTGAGATCGAAGGAAACTTGACACTGATTCGATCTTCAGATGGAAGATTTACAGAACATTCGCGTTATATCAAGTGACACCAACCTACTAGTGTGGGTCGTCCTTAGAAGGACTCAGGGTGCCTCAGCTTTGTAGCTTATACCCCTATCAGACCAGGTTTCTACTTTCCATCGAAACCACCAACCGAAGAACAAGCCAGTGTATGAGCGATGACGCCCGACCATGCTTGAACCCCAACTTGGCAGTAAGGATTTTTGCTGTTGGACTTTTACAATTTCTAGACGTTAGTAAGGATGGAACTAACGTCTGTGTGAAATTTCAGCCCGATTGGAAATTTCAGCTCGATAAGTGACACCAACCTGGGAGATGATCCCAGCAGAAATGCACTTTGGAATGATAGCTTGACCCTCGACCATCTTCAGACCAGATAGACTGTGAAGATCTTCTGGACCTGCCCTAAGTGTGTGCAGCAGGTGCAGGACCAACGACTGCCTCTCCTGAGTGGTGAAGAATCGAGTTTCGTCGTCGCTGCCTTCGAAGCAGTTCGCTTCAGAGCCCATGAACTCCTTCTGTCCTCCGCCGTACTCTTGTCGCAGAGTTTTCGGCAAATGCACCTCTTCGGCGGCTTTCAACAGTCTGCCGAAAACGGTCGAATGTTTGTTCGAGGTGGACAGAGTTTATATTAGGTGTACAAATTAATTCATGCGATTAATCAGCTGTAAACTTTACTTCGAATTCAATCTTTTTCTCCCGCTGTGTTCGAGTTCTGAAGTTGCTTCTGTTAGCAAAACGAAACACTATCGTCACCAATGACACAACCTAGGAAACAGTGGAGAACTTTTTGCGTTTCAACTTGAAAAAAGTGCTCTTGAAGCGAGAGGTCCTTGTGACGGGAAACTCTGCCTCATGCGGCTTATTCCATCGGACTGTTATCTCTTTCGTTCACTTCACCACCATCTATAACCCAGCCGTACTCAACCAACGGCCCGCCAAGATCCCGTGTGCGGCCCGAAACACGCACAGACACAGTTAGAGTTCGTGAGAGAAAGATAATTTAATTGACATAATACCAAGATATAAACTGTACTAAGTTACGGCCCTCCAAAAGTTTGGAATCACCGAGCATTGGAATTTACACGAAAATTTCCAGAAAAAAGTCAGCGACTTTGAGAATCTTTTATCCTTCTAAAAGTAGAATTGAGATAAACTTCAAGTCTATAAAAAAATTGGCAACAGATTTAATATCGACGAAAAGTGGGAGGTGATTCGAAACTTTTCGTCGGTAGTGTATGTGGCCCGGGAAGAAAAAAAAGTTGAGTATGGCTGATCTAACCGATTCAAAATTCAAAACGTACGAAGATGTCGATAATAGCATTGCTGATTTTATACCTTCGAAACCGGCATCATTTTTTCGAAAGGGAGTTCGCTAACTGCCTGAGAAATGGAAGAAATGTAGTGTAAAGTTGCCTAATATGAGACCCATTTCTTAAAGAAGTCGTAACTGTCGACTAAGAACACTTTTATCAAAATTCGATGCATGTTTTAAAAGTACGATATGTATTCTTTTGTAAGGTACTGGAATGTACGGTAAAGAGAATTCGGTTCCTTCGTAATAAAATAAAAACGAAAATTACGCAAATACACAGATTTCAAAAATGGGTTCCTAATTATGGAAAACTATTTTTCCCGTCTTTTTTCACACAATGGGGCGTATTAAGACTGTTTCTTCAGCACCGCAGACTTCGTGGGCTCGCCGGTAACACTTTGTACGCTAAAAGAAAATTGGGTGCCTAATATGAGACTCTTCTTGTAACAGGAACCTCCGAGGGTCTCATATTCGGAGACAATAACACGATAGCTATTAAGCAGCTTCGAGATTAAGTCTTTGTTATTTAACGATACGCAACTAGTAAGCCTTAAACTCCAGTATTTATGAAAATGATTATAAACTTACTATTTTGGGGGTATTTGTAATTTAATCGAACCACTTGAAAAACTTTCTGCAACGTATTGCACAAATATGCTTGTTGAAGACGCTCAATCGATTTGAATCAAATTTCATATTTAATTTGATAATTAACGCGGTTAATTCGAGAGTTCTGTAACGGAGATATGCTGGGGTCTCATAGTCGGCTACTTTACCCTATAGCAAGCGATGGAGATTATTTCCAACACTGAACTGTACTTTGTTCAAACAAAGGCCACGAATTAATTTGTACACCTAATAGTTAACACATGAACGGTAGGTATATAGAGTCTTTTGGGGAACGGATGGTATACTTACACGCTGAAAGGGGCTGTTAAGTAAAACCCGTAACTATCTGACGAGGCATGGTGCCGTACGTGCACCACTAGGCCCGGGGTTCCAGCCCGAAGTCTGCCTAGAAGCCACATCAGGGTTTCGTCGCTCGTTCCGCTTGGGAACATCATCACGACGTCGCATTCCTGAACAGACGAGAACTCGTGAACGACTGATATCGAATTGCTTTGTCGAGAAATATCGTTGGAAGTTTTGATCGATGGATTTTTACGTTTCTCTCGGTTTCCTAGGATTTTCGAGTTCCTGAAGTTCCCAAGTTCACAGAGGTTCGGGGATTCCTGAAATTTCAGTTCTCAGAGTTGTACGAGTTTTTAGGATTTTTCGTGTTCTCAAGATTCTTGGGATTCCCGAAATTTCCGTTCCTAAAGTTCCGCGAGTTTTTAGGATTTTCAGAATTCCCAAAATTTCAGTCCCTAAAGTTCCCCGAGTTTTCAGGATTCTACAGAATACCCCGAAACTCTCAGAGAGTTCCCAAATAGGAAAACGACACTCGTAACTTTTTCGGGAATCAGAATGGTCGCGTTACTTTTCGAGTTCCTGAAAAGCTGAAATTCCCAAATTGTGGAGTTCACAGAGTTTCGGGGATTCCTGAAATTTCAGTTCTCAGAGTTGTACGAGTTTTTAGGATTTTTCGTGTTCTCAAGATTCTTGGGATTCCCGAAATTTCCGTTCCTAAAGTTCCGCGAGTTTCCAGGATTTTCAGAATTCCCAAAATTTCAGTCCCTAAAGTTCCCCGAAACTCTCAGAGAGTTCCCAAATGGGAAAACGACACTCGTAACTTTTTCGGGAATCAGAATGGTCGCGTTACTTTTCGAGTTCCTGAAAAGCTGAAATTCCCAAATTGTGGAGTTCACAGAGTTTCGGGGATTCCTGAAATTTCAGTTCTCAGAGTTGTACGAGTTTTTAGGATTTTTCGTGTTCTCAAGATTCTTGGGATTCCCGAAATTTCCGTTCCTAAAGTTCCGCGAGTTTTTAGGATTTTCAGAATTCCCAAAATTTCAGTCCCTAAAGTTCCCCGAGTTTTCAGGATTCTACAGAATACCCCGAAACTCTCAGAGAGTTCCCAAATAGGAAAACGACACTCGTAACTTTTTCGGGAATCAGAATGGTCGCGTTACTTCCCAGTTACCAGGGGGG
>NW_017100321.1:563113-567767 GCF_001263275.1 Habropoda laboriosa | reverse complement strand
TAGGCCGTAGGACGAAACGGAATTCTGGCACAGGGAGCAAAGTCGTTTGGCCTGGCTGCCTTCCAAACGGCTGTAGATTGCTCGGTATTGCCAATCCACGCGCGAAGATATCCTGATGGCATGCCTGACCTAATACCACCGACGAAATTCACCTCGGCTACCGCGTCTTTCACGTAACAGGATTAAAAGAAATTTCTCTTTCCTCCATTTTCGTGAAACTACTAACCTAACCAATTACACAAAATTTCTCGTTCCAATTCTCCAACATTCCAAACCAACACCTAAGAAATATTACTTATCGATATCCTCGATAGTTATTAACCCCTTAACGCTCACATTTTTCTCAAATTGACGTGCTACAAAACGCTCAATTTTTGTCAATTACTTCCTAGGTGTACAGGAATAAATTTATTTATAATGCTGTAACTTACGTTTTCACCATAAAACAGATAGGACAGTGCAATATGGAAAGTGAAAGAAAATTGCTGTTTTTGAAGGATTAGTTGTGCACGTGTAAGACACGGGCACGAGCGTTAAGGGGTTAAATAATATATTTACAGGCGTAAATTACAAAATAATTTGTAAAAAATCCTCCGTTTCTCTCCTTTCATTTTTTCGCCACTAAAACTTCGCCTCTTCTCCACCTTTCAATTTTCCTCCTTTCGTTTTTCCCTCCCCCATTAAAACAACGTCAACATTTCCAACAATTTTCAATTTTCGTCGTTCCACCGGTACGTATTACGCGTGTGGAATACGACCAATGAACGTAACTTCGAAAACGAGGAGTTCCCCCGGGTCTCTCCTGGTCTTGTTCGAGGCAAATGGCGTAGACGATGGCGTAGATATGCAGAAAGTTGTGGTACAGTACCGTGGAGAAACCGTACACGGGTAAAACTAGGGGAGGATGTTTCGTGTTGGTTGCTCTGGTGGAACGAAAATGACGCTTGGTTTTTTAAAGGTCACTTTATAATTAACTCGATCTAACGGCACGTGAATTCAACAAACGAAGACGGGGAATAGTGTCTCGAACGATGAATTTTAATGTCGAATAATGCGGTTCGTTCTTATCACGACAACCTGTTGCATCTGTTTAGTTTTTAGTTTAACACGTTCGATTGTTCAAGCAGTATAAGTACATACATACACTACCGGCCAAAAATTTGGGATCACTTGTGAATTTACATCAATATTGAATCTGCTGCTAATTCTTTGCAAAACCTGAAATTTATGTTGTGGAAAGCAATAGCACTTGACCTAAATTCGATTGATTTGAATGGCAAAAGGTTCCTTAAAAAGTTCTTAAAATTGCTGACTTTTTTTTTTAGAAATTTTTGTGTAACTTGCAATGAACAGTGAATCACTTGGAATGACAGTGGGATCATTTGTGAATTTACATCAATATTGAATCTTATAGATTTGAAATGACATTGTGGAGATAAACAGCATTTTACCTCATTTCAGTTGATTTGAATGTTAAAAAGTTCTTAAAATTGCTTACTTTTTTCTAGAAATTTTTATGTTACGTGTGATCCGAAACTTTTCGCCGGTAGTGTATATGTATGTATACAGGGTGTCTGTTTTATCTCAATACAGCGAAATATCTTCTAAGGAAGTGATGTTAGGGAAAAAATGTTTTAACAAATGTTATTTGGTATGGAGGGGGTCGTTATGTAGTGTAAATATTTTTTTTTGTATCGGGTATGGTGAGGGAGATTTTAAAGTCAGCTTGAGTTTTTTAAATAGAATGCTACATCTTTTTATACACAGTATGATAGTGTATGTTAAGACGTGTTCAACGAGGTGCGAACATAGTCATTTCCTTGGACCACCATACGTTCCTCACTGTCGCGTGTCTGTTTTATCAAAGAAAATGACTTCGTTCGCACCTTGTTGGATTCGTCTTAATACATCTTGCGCGGGTGCTTTGCCGCCAAACTCTCACCGGCTAGCGGGCGATTTTTTACAATTCGTACGCAAAATTACTTGTGCACAAAATAGCTATAGTTTTTGAACTTCAGGTTTTTTTTTAAGTAAAACTTTTAGTTTCTCTTTAAAAATTAAGAATGGAATAAAAAGACCAGTTTCGACCAGTTTTTATTTGTGCTTCTTTCACTTTCCATTTCAGCAAATTCCAGATGATTGTCCATTTTAAAATCTACTTTTATTTATATAATTTTTATGAAATATCATTATTATCAACTGATCATTAATTCAGTTCCCTACTAATAAACTTGTTATAATTTCATTAATAATATTCTTCCAAGTTACTGTATTTTTTGCAAGATTCATAGGAATGCATTTTTGCAACGCACGTTTTAATGTTGAAATATACGGGCGTCGACCTAGTACTCATGTGTATCCGATCTTATTGTAAAAACATTACAAAAGCCCATCGATAACAATATTCCACCAATAATCCGTGCAAAACGACTTTACTCGCTTCCCGCTCAAGATGTGATCCGCGCAAAACGACTTTAGTCGCTTCCCGCGCAAGATGTGTTAACATACACTATCATATTGTGTATAAAAAAATATAACATTCCATATCGGAACTTTTTTCCCAATTGAATTCCTCAGCCAGGATTTATATATACAGAATCATCTTAGAAAGCTATTTGCTGTAACATTCCTCCCTTGATCCGGTTTCAATTATTCAAGTAATTCTATAAGCTGCTGATCCCGAGCAATCTCACGAGAAGCTAAAATTCATCCCTGAGATTCGAAGTTGACCGAATTCGTGGATAGACGGTGGAAATGGTACTTGACCCGTGAATAAGGCTAACAAAGTCGAGATATCGCGACGTGCCTCTCCTCCTTCTCTCTCTGTCTTCAATGGAGAGCAACAGCAGATATCAGTGAACTTGCCAATAAACGTGGGCTGTTTAGCGAATCTATGTCTCTATACAGTAACCTTGAACTTATTAATGTACGATGAGAATCATGCTAACAGTACTGAAACTACGAAAAAAAAAAAGCAAACTTTAAAGTGAGAAGCAATATTTTATCAATCTCGCATTTTTCCTATAACACTAACCGTACCGACACTCTATGTATACCGTATCCGGTCAAATGACCGGTTACGAAATAACCATATCTCTTCCGAAAGGAATACAGGTAATTGTCAACTTAATATAGGAAACAACGCAGAAAATAGCCTTTAGATGATGTTTAACCAACAGGGATTTATGGCACGGATCCCAAGCGACGTTACTTTTGAGAAGTTTTTCTACAAGTTTTTTGATAACAATAGCCTATTCAAGCCAGAGGGCAAATCCGGTTTATTACCTGATGGCCGCGGAAATTCTCCACTTCTGCGGGCCACATGGTAAGCCCCTGCGCTCTCAGTAACGGTAAACATGCCATAAACCCGTAAAGTCGACGTTTCGGCAAGATCGCCACGAGGGACTGACACCCCCGTTTGGGACCGTCTCTCCCTCTCTGCACGGGGGAGTGCACGAGGGCCTAGGAGGGCGGCTCTAGGGGGTGAAAGGCCCATGATTTGCCAACAAGGTGAAACTCCCCATTTTGGCGAAAAGAGATATATACAGCCAGTTCACGACATTCGAGAGATTCTAAGATATACTTAGAAACAATCGACACCACTTTGAGCGCTCTAACACACTCGACATTCTTGATACAACAGTGCGGTCCAGTCCGCAATAATCGACATCATAAATAATGCGCGATCACCATCGCGACAATAAGTAGTTGGCACATCAGATTTTCCATCAATAGTGCAGTCAACTAACAGCATAAGCGAGATCTAGCTTTGGCAGGTACTGCACGACTCTCCCCTATATAATTAACCATAGTGTAATTTATTATGCAAATAATCAACTAGCAAAGTAATTAGCTATTATTAATTATTTATTGAAAAATAAATAGTCTTTTACACTAAAGATATTTGCACTTTATCCCGAATGATCGGCAACATCGATGCATTATGCATCTTACGACAGCGCCGTCGAGCATCGAATACACACTACGGTGTCTAAAAATACTGTTTCACATGGTACAGGCTAAATCGACGCCGATCACGTGTACTGGATGTGTGTTATCGTTATCTCGACCCGCTTTCGGGCTCGTTTTCGCGTTCGTACACGCGGATCGGAGAGAAGAGCCAGTCATTGTACACGCTGCACGATGCATACTTCATGCCAGTGACGTGAAATCGATAGCAAGGGGCTACTTAATAATAGAAACAAATCGGTTGGCCACGCTTGAAAAAGGGGAGCTGTGCAACCTTGTTTCGATGAAAAGCCTCTCTCTCTCTCGCCATAATTTCCTCTCCCCTTTGTTGTTCAATTTTATCTCGAGATTGTTCGACAGAAATTATCTCGAACGCGCGAATACTTGCCGAAGGAACTTGCAGCTCTTGTTCTTTTTCGAAAGAATTTATCACCGGCAATTGGAGAAGCAAAAAGAAAATTCCCACAATTTCGTCTTCCCTTGTTGTTCAACTTTATCTCGAGATTGTTCGACGAAATTTACGTCGAATACACAAGCTCGTAAAAGTGGCGGCCAAAGTGCCGGACTGTGGTTACCAAACCGTTTTTCTCTGACGTCACCGCTATCTAGAATTTTCCTTTTCCTTATATCACGCGATAGTTGCCGCCTTCTCAGCTAGCTTTCGTATTTTCCACAATATATTTTT
>NW_017100321.1:555294-562916 GCF_001263275.1 Habropoda laboriosa | reverse complement strand
TTACATCTTTATGTCGCGAAATATTTTTACGCCTCCTCTCTAAGTTTCTATCTGATACCACGTTTTCACACTTCTCCGCCACCTGTAAGTTTGCATTTCGACACGTCTGCGAGTAAATGGTTTACTTTCTGTACTGTCAAAATTTTCGTAGTTTTCTGCCGTTTTTTTCTTCTTTTTCTTACTTTTCTGAGCGAATTTTCTCTCCGGATATCACGCGTTATTGCGACGCCGCTCATACCGCAATATCGCGAGATCATCTTCCTTGTAGCACCTTCTTCTCGTTCCGCGGAACAGTTTCGTGACAAACAAACTCACCGATATTACAAGTTCCCTCCTCGAGTGGAAACGTCTAACGAGAGGGCACGCCTGCCACTTAACTCTGACTTGTCAAGTCCTCTTATTAACCCTCAGGTGCCTGAACGAGCACTGGTGCTTTTACTCGCAAGCAGAGAACAAATGAAATACACCGGTGGAAATTACGTTTTCTATACTGTATAAACCCTTTTTCAATCGTACAAATAGCTTCTCTAATTTTTGAGATATTCACTCTTAAACCTTTCACTCGCTGCTGCAGCCTATAGGCGGTTTGAATATTTTCCCGCGCTGCGACCTTGGTGCCTATAGGCGTTTCAAATATTTTCTCGCGCTGTAAAATTAGCGCCTATAGGCGTCGCGAAAATTTCCTCGCACTGTACCGCGCTTTCACTTTAATTTAATCCTTAATTTTTGCCCTATGCTCACTTGCACCTTAATTCGATAAAATTGTAAATTAGTAAATCTAATTTTAAAATTTTAAACGGATCTCACAGATATATTTGATTAAAAATTTCCAAAAATTACCGTAAAGCGAGGAAAATTCGATACTTTCGCGTTTCGTTTCACTTCTCGCGAAGTTCGACTGATAAATTCGCTCGCGAACGCACAGTGTCTTATCTCTCGAAGCACAATATTGCAGAGAGTAGAATTACTCCGGCAACGTTGACATTCGTATACGAGAGTTTAGAAAGACCGCAGTGCCGTATTTTCACAGTAACACTTCACAGTAACACTGTTACACTTTATGTAATATGAAACTGTGAAAACATTCGGCGAAGTATGTAGGTACAACTAATGTTATAAATGATTTAACCAGACGGCGTACCGGCAGACGTTACTCGAAGGTTGCCAGTTGTTATAGTTACAAGCGATAACAATAAGCGCCGGTTCTACGTGAACTTTTGCAAAGTCAGTTAACGATGAAACGGTTTGAAAGCAATTTGCAGAATACATACAACAACTGACGCGAAGTGTAACATGTTAATCGAATGTTCTCACATCATGTGAACCTACAATCTCTTCTTTTTTTTTTAAATACAAATTAAGCGAAAATAACAGTTCATTTCTTTCTGCCAATGTCAATTTTCAGATGAATTTTCTCAAAGCTACACTTCCGCACCGATGTTCAATTTTTATACAATTCAAAACGGTAAAAATTGCGAAAAAAGTGGTGTTAATCAGTTTGGCTCGCGAACGACTCGATTATTCCAAGAAAAACTGTCTATATTATGAAATTTCCTCGATCGATATTCTACTATCGTTGTCCAACGCGCTGTACAATCGGGAGAGAAAAAAAATCGTCCATCCAGCTACGATATGACGCGTGTGCACGACGAATTTAACCACCAATTACCTGACCATTGTCCCCGATGAATTATCCGTGACGAGGCAAGAATCGACGGATGCAAAAATACCCTCTCTGCTCCTCCTCCTCTATTATACCTGCGCGTATTCCGGATCTCTATATGCATCTGAATGGCTCATCTGTCGCGAGATTCCCAGCCAATTTGAATCACTACGACACGAGGAACCATTGTACGGAACCGTTTCGACGTGTAAACTTTGTAACGCTGTATATTTTTCTTTAAAATGTATTCAGAGTTTTCCAAGTGAAAATTGCATCGGTGTGCAAATATTTTCGCGACCGACTGTACAGCAGCATGCAACGAGCGAACGCGAGGAATGAAACAGTTAACTCTGGGCGCCGTGCAATGATACGAAAAATCATAACGCGAGAGATTAAAGAATTTATACTTGGTATTATACGAGTGCTTTTCTCGGTATTACGAACCGTGTATATTTCACACGATATAAAGATGAAATTCGAGTACACATTCGAGATAATTTCGTGATTTGACGCGATGTTACCGACGGTTCTTGGAGAACAGTAGGAGGGAACAATTACTAGGATTTATAGTTTGTGATTGAAACGAGTGATTCGTGGGGGGGTAATAAGATACCATTTTAGAGATAATCGATGGATTATGTATCGTCGTTTTATCGTTGCAATCGTGGATCACGTAATACTACGTTTTATGGGTGATTTGCTGATATATTGGACTGGAATAGGATAGTCAATGTTGCGATAAAATAATGGATTTGTATAACGTGTGTTCGTTTACCATTAATAGCTTGATAAACTTGTAGTATTACGTTCTACATATTAACACTAATACGTATCGTATTCTCTGAAGTAACGGATCTCTGATATACGAAGCTTAAGATCGGTAGTATACGGAGGGTTGCCCAATTTCAGGCGCCTTTGGCCCGATTCTTTGAACACTTATAACTCTCGAACGAAGCACTATTTCCAATCTTCTTATTCTTCACTTTCGACTGCCTTCTTTATGCAGAATAATTTTCAAAAATTTATTCAATGATTAACAATGTTTTTCAATAAAAGTATTCTATTTCAATTTAAGCTGAATACCCTACAACAGGTTTTCGAAAATTGTTACATTTCCTTGTTGCAGCTGTTGTTACTTATTCTTTACACGTGAAAAAATTTTGTATCAAGTAACGAATTGGAAAGTGTACGTACCTGAGTTGGAACCTTTTGTATCCAAAGGCGGCGGGGGGTCATCAGGTGGCCTGTACATGGTATCTTCCGCCTGAGCAGGCGTGACGCTGGGAAAATAAGAAAGAAAACAACGTATTGTTATTAAATATCGATCGGTGGTCCGCCTCGTAACTAGACACGTCGTTAGCGGCGCACCGGCGCCGTTATTTTTCCAAGGATCAATTTTCCCCGACGGGGGCGTGACGAAGTGAAACTGCGGCTTCCTTAATAAAGCGGTAAATTGGGGAGTTAATAGCCTGCGTAATTGATGGAAACGCGACGATCCAGATAACGAAATGCAACTAGCCATGCCCTGATTCGCGTCTAGCCTAAACCGGCGGCCTTTAATCAGCGCGAATCAAACCCGAATATTCGAGATCGACGATAATCCGCTACGTCCGCGCGTTGTCGAGCTGTCGTTTTCGAATTCTCAATTTACAATCTTCGGAATTTTCGAATAATCAAGCTTTCACATCTCCCAAATTTCAATTTCCAAACTTTCGAACGTTCGAACATTCAAATTTCCCAATTCCCAAACTTGCAAATTTTCGAATTCTGAAATTTACGAATGTATCATTGTACTGCAGTTTCAGTCGCGTGAAATTTCGACGAACGACAGTACTCGTCCGCACTCTACCACAACTACGGCCATTCTTAACAGCAGAAGGACGAAGTTAAAATTAAACATACCACCAACTGCACTCCGAAACGAAGATACAAATTTCTTCCGCAAGGGACGAGTACTTTTTTCCAATATCTTTCTCCATTAAGCGTCCCTAATGCGCAAGCACGTCTTTTTTCCCGGAACGAAGGAGCAGAATTTTCCCTCCAGCGGTACAAATTAACTCGAAGAAGGATCATCGATGTATCAAAGCGAGGCGTTGCGAATTTTAACGAATTCGAGGCAGTGCCATTCGTGGCAACCGTTAACGAAACACTCCAGTATCCTCGACAATTCTTATTCTAATTCTCGTTTCCCCCGCGTAGATTTACCAGAAAAGGAACGTCGTTATACCGAAGGACATTCGAGAGAAAGGAGAGAAGAGAGAAAAGTACAACCATCCTGGAACGCCCTTAATGAACGTCCTTTGTTCGATGACGAATTAAATTTAGAACGACCGATGCGTCGTACCGTCATTAATAAAAGTCTTTGCTCTGCCAATTAAGCCTTTCCTTCGCAGCATTCGCCGAGTGCTTGGAACCTTCATTACAGCGAAAAATAACAACTGTTCGTGAATCACTGTGGATTTATAAATTAGCTGGAGTTCAGAATACAAAAGTTTCTCATTTCTAATTGAATTTCCTTGCAGGTTTTATGAATTAAACAAAGACTGATCGCGTCGTTTTATCAAGTTTAAAAATGATACTTGAAATTCTTCAAATATACGAGTTTGTTTATTAGTAAATGTTCATATTTGTCGCTTCAAATTTAACCAACAATTCGGAAAGAATTTTCGTCTACTAAAATATGACGAATTTACAAAAACCTATTATCACGCAATCTTGAAGTTCTAAGAAAAGTTTGAATAAAAATTCATCTATAGAAAATTGAAAAATACCTTCTATTACAATTTTCACCTTGATACACCTCTATACCAGAGTTGGGCAGTAATTAATTCTTTTGTGATCGATTATTTAACGTAATCATAGTAACTGTAATCATTAATCAGTCAATCATCGTTGAGATAAATCAGTAATCGTGATTACCGTCTGTAATTTGCAATCGTTAATCGGTAATTTTTATATCGTTCAATGATTAATTATATTTTACACGGAATGTTTGAAATGCGAGTTGTATTAACAGCAAATTACACTGAAAATAAGCATGTAACTTGTTCCAAGGATTTTCTATGCAAAACTATGTAAAAAATAAATATATTTCTAAAAAAAAATGTTCACAGTGTTGTTATTACAGCGAAAGTACAGATTAAATCAATATGAGAAATGCATTTAATAAAGCAATCACGAACATCGATTACAACAACTTCTAATTCCTTTCTTACTCATTAGCCCCTTAACCTATGATTTCTTCCCTGACTATGCAGCTAAGCGTCCGCCATTTAATGTTTTAGTACTGTATCAGGTAACGAAAGCTAATCTGTTACAGATTAAGTACATTCAGGAATCCTTAATCTTACAAATTAAAACGAAAGTTAGGATTACAATGAATTGTTCTTACTAATATATCTATTTTTCTCACATCTTCACCAGAACCTCTGTCACGAGTCTGAGACGTTGTTGTAGGTTAAAGGGTTAATCAACGATTACCGATTATTTAGTAATCAGTAGTCACGATTAATAATTGGATTTTATATTAATGGTAATTTTCAATCATTAATCGGATTACGTTTCGCCCAACTCTGATCTATACAATGATCGCCTTAAATTTTTCCGCTCAGAAATGTCCCTTAGGATGACTACGCTATCCTTTTTATCACTTGTTTTTCTCCCTCCAAGTTTTCAGGGCGACCTTCGGTGTTTTTCTAGTTGAACGCAGATCTATCGCAAAAAGAAGTTCACCTTGAGAAGTTGAAAGAAAAAAAAACTGATAAAAATATACGCCACGATAATCTTACGAGTCTCTTCGTCCCGTATTATGCGACAGAAAAGAATTTTTCATCGTTCCAACTAACAAGAGAACAATTTCACGCTGAAAACTGTAAATGAAGATTGTCGAGATCTCTTTCTCGAATCATCGTCCTCCGGAATTATCGTTGAAGTTCGAGAGAAAATGTTCCCCTAAAAGTACCACCGTACGAAGGAATATCGAGGAGAAGCAGAAAATGTCGTATTCAGTCGGTAAACAGATAAAAATACATGGAAGATTTATAGCCTGGAGCGTGACAATCTTGTCGGTTGGCCTGTGACGATTCTATTTCTCCCGTGAAATTCCCTCAAGGATGCGCCGTATCAATGGCGGCGTGTGCGAGTTACCCCGCGGGGCATCCCCTCATATCGCAATAAAGGAAGTTTCGCGCTACTTTGCCGAAGGTAATTTTCTGGTCAACGGCTACAAGCTGCGGAATTGCCTCTAGAAATATAGCTCGTCTCCCCGACCGTAGCGATCTCGTCGCCTCTTTCTCTCACGAACAATTATATCTATGCATTTGTCGCGCGCTCTTGCGTAATTTGACGATAGACGCGTTTCGCGTTAAATGAACGAGTTACGAAGAAGAAACAAGTGGAATTATTTCTATCCTTTCTGTTTAGAAAAATTCGTTCGAATTTGGGCGATTTAATTTGCTTCGAAGCTGAAAATTTCTTGAAGATTTAATGTTTTTTTCAAGATTTCAGATTTCCGGCGCAAAAATGGGTTAAAAATTACACTAAAAATTCGGCTGTAAAAAGTAAAATAATGGTGGTCGAATGATAAGTAGGGGAGACTGGGGAGGGTTGATAAGTTTTCGATAGAAAAGATTGTGTAAACGAAACTGAATAATATTTTAAAGATCTTTTTGTATATTCACATTCAACATCCTGTTCTTTAACAAAAACAAACATAAATGTTTTAAACTTAGCCAAAAACTGTATTAAAAAAATGTTACTTCGTAAATGATGTAAAACGTCTCAAGCCTCGCACGCACCTGAGGGAGGGTTGGTACATAATAACAGGAGATATGAGGCGTAAAAACAAAGCAGTCTATTTCGTACAAATTTCACAATGAAACATCTTTGTTCGAATGTTTAACCCAGCACATTGTATGTGAAAAACATTTTTCGGCGACCAAAATGAAGAGTACATATTTAGGTATGTATGTCAAAAGTTGACGAATTTTATGCTTCACGTGGAAAAAGTTTCAATTCACAGGAACATCGTTGAATTTCCACCGAGCTACTCTGCGCCTCTCTTAAAAGACAGATATCGAAGAAGCATCAGCATATTTCTGCATTCCCTTGCGGAACGCGCGAACGACCCTAACCGACCGATTCCGCCATCTTTCCACCGCGTCGAACGTTACGAGCAATCGTTACTCCGCAAATGCCCGTGGAAAAAGAAGAGAAATTGATGTCACGGATATCGATTTCCTTGGTCGGAAACGACGATCCACATTCTTCTAACGAACGTTACGTTTCAGAAGAAAAACCTCTCTCCGCACGTGAGACACGCGAGAGGTTTCCACGCGTGGATAACGGTCGCAAACATGACCTATAAGTAACACGATTGGCCAGGTTTTACCGATAGGCAGCATCAATTTTATCCGTTCAGCTTTCGTTTGCAAGGAAACGTTTTCTTCTCTCGTTCCTTCAGGATTGAACGAATCTTTCGGTATTGACCCTTTCCATCTGTGTTATAGTTGCAAAGAACAGAAACCAATCGTGAATGTTTATTGTGCGATGTATACCTAAAGTTTAACCAGCGAGTTAAATTTGCAGAGTTTGCTTGTTTCATCAGACCAGTGTATTTGTACCAGGGGAAATTGTTTTATATAATCTATAAACTGTAAGAGAGTGTTCTGGATATCGTGACGTAACTGGATAGGAGGTGATTCCTCGGGTGGAAGTAAGTTGAAAATATAGAGCGAAAGATGGTACAGGGTTTTGCGCAACAACTACAAAACGATCGTTATAACTTTAAGATAAGTTATAAACGACTCGTATAGCGCTCTCTGTAATATTGCACCTCCAGTACTGTGACGACTCTTACAGCAATCCGATTTTGTCTGTAAATCTGGCTCTATTTGCAATAGTGCATTTTCAACACTCTGACGACTTTTACAAAACTTCGACTCTATCTGCAACACTCTTT